>NC_140988.1:390147949-390227949 GCF_052327205.1 Somniosus microcephalus | reverse complement strand
AGAGAGAGAGACACAGACAGACAGAGAGAGAGACAGAGAGAGAGACATTGAAAAACATATACACCAAACAAAAAATGGGAAAATATTCGCTTGTTTCATTGACTTCAAGAAAGCTTTTGACTCTATTTGGCACGAAGGGCTCTATTACAAACTTCTTCAGTGTGGAATAGGGGGCAAAGTCTATGACCTTATTAAATCGATGTATCTGAAAAATAAATGCGGTGTCAAAATTGGAGACAAACGCACCGGTTTCTTCACCCAGAGAAGAGGCGTCCGGCAGGGTTGCAATTTGAGTCCGACCCTGTTCAACATATACATAAATGAGTTCGCAGACAAGCTGGAGCAAAGCGAGTCACCGGGTCTCTGTCTCCTGGATGAGGAAGTGAGGTCCCTGTTCTATGCGGACGACCTGGTTCTGCTGTCTCCCACAGAACAGGGATTACAGCAACATTTAGACCTACTCGACAAATACTGCCAAAATTGGGCCCTGACAGTAAATCTAAAGAAAACCAACATCATGATTTTTCAAAAAAGGCCCAGATGTCAGGAAAACAAATACCAGTTTACTCTCAGTGATACCATCATAGGACACACTATGAGCTATACTTACCTTGGTCTAACCATTACAGCATCAGGGAGCTTCAACATAGCAGTGAATGCACTAAAAGAAAAAGCCCGAAGAGCCCTATATGCAATAAAAAGAAAATTCTACAACATCCAAATTCCAATCAAAATCTGGCTCAAAATATTTGATAGTATAATCCTGCCCATTGCGCTGTACGGTAGTGAAGTATGGGGCCCACTCAATCACCATAGCTACACTAAATGGGAAAAACACACAATAGAAGCCCTACATGCAGAATTTTGCCGAAGCATTCTTCGCACCCAAAGGAAAACACCAACAAATGCATGTAGAGCCGAACTAGGCAGATACCCACTGATAATAAACATCCAAAAACGAGCACTAAACTTTCTAAATCACCTCAAATCTAGTTCCCCAGACACCCTTCATTTTAAAGCCCTCCAGACCCAAGAGCTGAACCCAGAAACGAGTCCCCTGAGTCAGATGTTACTGAAACTAAGTTCTCCCACCCAGCCGGACCCTGACCAGTCCCAGACCAACACTGCTCCCCAAACACCAATCCGAGTGAACCAAATCATTATACAATGCAAAGAAACCTACCTGGAACATTGGAACAAAATAACCAAAAGCCAAAGCAGATTAGAATGCTACCGGGCCCTAAAAAGAGAATATAAACTGGCAGACTATCTCTCGACCATCAGAGACACAAAACAGAGACAGACCCTCACCAGATACAGACTAAGCGACCACCAACTGGCAATTGAAAAAGGAAGATACAAGAAATCCTGGCAACCTAAAGAAAATAGAATATGTGATCACTGTCTGGCCGGCGAGGTTGAGACAGAGGTGCACTTCCTCCTAAAATGCGAAAAATTCAACAAGACAAGAAACATATATTTTGACAAGCTCAGCCTTACAACCCCAGATTTCAAAGAATTGGATGACCTGTCAAAATTAAGAATAGTCCTGGGGGAGGGAGACAGACCATATCTTGGTGCCCAATATGTAACAACATGTCACAACCTGAGGAACAGTGAGTGACTAACGAGCACACCCATAGCATATATACTCTAAAAATGTTTAAATTAATACCGAATGTACCAAACGACTGTTTTAAATTAATACTGAATGCACCCAACGAGGGTCAAC
Organism: Somniosus microcephalus; assembly: GCF_052327205.1. Lineage (NCBI taxonomy): Eukaryota > Metazoa > Chordata > Chondrichthyes > Squaliformes > Somniosidae > Somniosus > Somniosus microcephalus. Next base: position 390,226,217 of record NC_140988.1, on the reverse strand, counting down.
GACTGTTTAAATTAATACTGTCTGTACCCAACGAGGGTCAAAAACGTTTGACACCTACAGAATGTTGGAAACCTGTACTTTTTGTTATGTAAGCTTTGGCAATATGGTTCCCTGTAAACTTTCATGCCAATAAAGCATTTGAATTGAATTGAATTGACAGAGAGAGAAGCCTCTTGGCTTCAGCACCGTAGACTATATGATTACAGATCTAGACCCATCCTCTTTCAGAACATTCACAGTCAAACCACAAACAACACTATCAGACCACAGTCAAATTACTGCATATCTTGAAAGGACAGAAACAACCAACACAGAAACACAACCCAGTAAACTGTACAACATTAAAAAATCTTACAGATGGGCCAAAAACAGCACGGAAAAATACCAGAAAGCAATTAGCAACCAAACAACTCAAGCTCTCTTGGACACCTTTCTGGAAAATACATACACACACAATAAAGAAGGTGTAAACCGGGCAGTGAATAACCTAAATAACATTTTTGATAATTTGGCATCAATGTCAAACTTGAAAGTTCGCAAGAACAAACCCAAAACAAAAAACTATGAAAAATGGTTTGACTCCGATTGCCAGAACATGAGGAAAAAACTCAGAAAAATATCAAACCAAAATCACAGACAACCAGAAAATGAGGAATTACGCCTTACTTATTGTCAGGCACTAACATAATACAAAAACACACTCAGAACCAAGAAAGAGCAGTATATTAAGAATACACTCATCTCCATTGAGGAATCCATTGATTCCAATTGTTTCTGGGACAACTGGAATACATTACACAAAAAACAACACGATGAATTGGCCATTCAAAACGGAGACACATGGGAAAACCATTTTGAAAAATTATACCAGAAAAACACACTAAGCCCAGAGCAATACCAAAGATGCGAAAAACTGGCAAAGCTAGAATTTGCCATAAAAGATAACCAAAACCCGATAGACCCCATAATATCTGAAAAAGAGCTAATTGAAAAACTCAAGGACCTGCGACCAGGAAAAGCTTGCGGTGCAGACAGCATCCTAAGCGAGATGATTAAACACACGGACGATAAAATGAAATTGGCTATACTGAAACTCTTCAACTTGGTTGAGTGTCGGTTACTTCCCTGATATCTGGAACAAAGGACTCATAACGCCCATATACAAAAGTGGGGATAAAGTTGACCCAAATAACTATCGAGGCATCTGTGTAAACAGTAACCTGGGGAAGGTTTTCTGTAGTATCATAAACAAAAGACTTATAAACTTCCTTGAGGAGCACAATGTCTTGAGTAAAAGCCAAATTGGATTCCTGCCAAACTATAGAACATCCGATCATATCTTCACCCTACAGACCCTAATTGACAAACACGTTCATCAAAACAAAAGCAAAATCTACGCATGCTTTATAGATTTCCAGAAGGCTTTCGATTCCATCTGGCACGACGGTCTATTCCTGAAACTTATCGAAAGCGGGGTAGGGGGAAAAACATATGATGTAATTAAATCAATGTATACAAACAACAAATGTGCAGTTAAAATTGGAGACAAGCAAACAAAATACTTCCCACAGGGGCGGGGGGGGTGACGCAGGGCTAGCCAATCTCACCGACACTCTTTAATATTTACATAAATGAACTGGCAAAACTACTTGAACAATCTACAGCACCCGGCCTCACCCTATATGAATCCAAGGTTAAATTCCTCCTCTATGCAGACGACCTGGTTCTGCTGTCGCCAACTAAGAAGGGTCTACAGCAGAACCTGGATCTGCTGGAGACGTTCTGTCAGACCTGGGCCCTGACAATAAACCCCCAAAAAACCAAAGTCCTTGTGTTCCAGCAAAGATCCAGACATCAGGGACCCAAAATAAATCTCACACTAGGAACAACTAAAATCGAACAAACCACTAACTACACATACTTGGGCATAAAAATCAGCTCTACGGGAAATTTCAAACTGGCTGTGAATGAACTGAAAGAGAAAGCTCGAAGGGCTTTCTGTGCCATTAAAAGATCAACCCAAATAGAAATCCCAATTAGCATTTGGCTCAAAATTTTCAAATCAGTAATTGAACCAATTGCACTCTATGGCAGTGAGGTGTGGGGACCGCTAACACAACAAGAATTTGCAAAATGGGACAAACACCCAATTGAGATCCTACATGCAGAATTCTGTAAAAGTATCCTCCGGACTCAAAGGAAAACCGTAAACAATGCATGCAGGGCAGAACTAAGCCAATATCCACTAATAATTATTATCCAAAAAAGAGCCACCAAATTTTGGAAACACCTAAAAATGAGCAACCCCTACTGCTATCATTACGAAGCCTTGAAATGCCAAGAGAGGACCATAAAGTAGAACACCCTCAGTCAACTAGTCCTGGGACTCAGTGAAGCAACCACTAACACTACTAACAATAACCAGCCCCAGGACAGTGACATCGTAGCACAGAGAATTCGACCCAACACAATTGTCACTAAGCAAAAGGAAAAATACCTGTCATATTGGGCAGAAACAACAAAAACCCAAAGCAAACTCAATTGCTACTTGGCCCTAAACAGACAATACAACATGGCTGATTACCTGACCATGGTAAAGGATAGCAAACTGAGAAAAACCTTGACAAGGTACAGACTTAGCGAACATAGCCTGGCGATCGAAAAAGGCAGACCAGGCTGCCAAGAGAGGACAGGATATGCTCTCACTGCAGTCAGGGAGTGGTGGAGACAGAGATGCACTTCCTCACAGCTTGTGGAAAATATCAGGGCATCAGGGAGAATTTCTACCGAAAATTCTCATAAATATGCCCTGAATTCAGAAATTTGAATGACGACCAAAAACTCCCATACCTACTAGGGGAAGAGAGAAACTGTGTAACACTAGCGGCACACTATGTTACAGCTTGCCATAAACAGAGGGACAACCAGTAAACCTAAGAAAAGAGTATATACAAATTATACGAAAGTATATTTATACACTCAGGGATATATCTGTTTATACACTGTACGAATAGAACTGCGTTTATGTGTTCAACCATAAATGTATTTCGATGCTTTGGCAACATAAGATGTACCTTATCATGCCAATAAAGCGATTTGAATTGAATTGAATTGACAGAGAGAGAGAGAGAGACAGAGAGAGCAAGCGAGAGCCAGGCAGACCATAAGAAATAGGAGCAGGAATAGGCCACTTGGCCCCTCGAGCCTGCTCCACCATTCAATAAGATCATGGCTGATCTTGGGCTCAAAGCCACTTCCCCGCCCGCTCCCCATAACCCTTCACTCCCTTATCTTGCAAAAATCTGTCTATCTCCACCTTAAATGTATTCAATGACCCAGCCTCCACGGCTCTCTGGGGCAGAGAATTCCACAGATTTACGACCCTTTGAGAGAAGAAATTCCTCCTCATCTCAGTTCTAAAAGGGCGACCCTTTATTCTAAAACTGTGCCCCCGAGTTCTAGATTTCCCCACTAGGGGAAACATCCTCTCTGCATCTACCTTGTCGAGCCCCCTCAGTATCTTATATGTTTCAATAAGATCCCCTCTCATTCTTCTAAACTCCAATGAGTATAGGCCCAACCTGCTCAACCTTTCTTCATAAGTCAACCCCCTCATCTCTGGAATTAACCTCGTGAACCTTCTCTGAACTGCCTCCAATGCAAGTATATCCTTCCTTAAATAAGGAGACCAAATCTGTACGCAGTACTCCAGGTGTGGTCTCACCAATACCCTGTACAGTTATAGCAGGACTTCCCTGCTTTTATACTCCAACCCCTTTAAAATAAAGGCCAACATTCCATTTGCCTTTTTGATTACTTGCTGTACCTGCATGCTAACTTTTTGTGTTTCATGCACAAGGACCCCCAGGTCCCTCTGAACTGTAGCATTTGGTCCCTCTGAACTGTAGCATTTTGTAATCTCTCTCCATTTAAATAATAATTTGCTTTTTTATTTTTCCTGCCAAAGTGGATAACCTCGCACTTTCCCACATTATACTCCATCTGCCAAATGTTTGCCCACTCACTTAGCCTGTCTATATCCCTTTGCAGATTCTTTGAGTCCTCTGCACAACTTGCTTTCCCACCCATCTTTGTATCATCCGCAAACTTGGCTACATTATACTCGGTCCCTTCATCCAAGTCATTAATGTAGATTGTAAATAGTTGAGGCCCCAGCACTGATCCCTGTGGCACCCCACTAGTTACCGTTTGCCAACTGGAAAATGACCCATTTATCCCGACTCTCTGCTTTCTGTTAGTTAGCCAATCCTCTCTCCATGCTAATATATTACCCTCAATTCCGTGAGCTCTTATATTAGAGAGAGAGAGAGACAGACAGACACAGTGAGACATAGAGAGAGGGAGAGAGAGAGAGAGAGAGAAAAACAGTGAGGGAGACAGTCTGTGTGAAGTGACGGTGTCAGTCTGTGTGAAGTGACGGTGTCAGTCTGTGTGAAGTGACGGTGTCAGTCTGTGTGAAGTGACGGTGTCAGTCTGTGTGATGAGACAGTGTCAGTCTGTGATGTGACTGTCAGTCTGTGTGATGTGACAGTGTCAGTCTGTGTGATGTGACTGTCAGTCTGTGTGAAGTGACGGTGTCAGTCTGTGTGATGAGACAGTGTCAGTCTGTGTGATGAGACAGTGTCAGTCTGTGTGATGTGACAGTGTCAGTCTGTGTGATGAGACAGTGTCAGTCTGTGATGTGACGGTGTCAGTCTGTGTGATGTGACAGTGTCAGTCTGTGTGATGTGACGGTGTCAGTCTGTGTGATGTGACGGTGTCAGTCTGTGTGATGTGACAGTGTCAGTCTGTGTGATGTGACATTGTCAGTCTGTGTGATGTGACTCAGTCTGTGTGATGTGACTGTCAGTCTGTGTGATGTGACAGTGTCAGTCTGTGTGATGGGACTGTCAGTCTGTGTGATGTGACGGTGTCAGTCTGTGTGATGAGACAGTGTCAGTCTGTGTGATGTGACAGTGTCAGTCTGTGTGATGTGACAGTGTCAGTCTGTGTGATGTGACAGTGTCAGTCTGTGTGATGGGACTGTCAGTCTGTGTGATGTGACGGTGTCAGTCTGTGTGATGTGACGGTGTCAGTCTGTGTGATGTGACGGTGTCAGTCTGTGTGATGTGACGGTGTCAGTCTGTGTGATGTGACGGTGTCAGTCTGTGTGATGGGACTGTCAGTCTGTGTGATGTGATGGTGTCAGTCTGTGTGATGGGACTGTCAGTCTGTGTGATGTGACGGTGTCAGTCTGTGTGATGTGACGGTGTCAGTCTGTGTGATGTGACAGTGTCAGTCTGTGTGATGTGACGGTGTCAGTCTGTGTGATGTGACAGTGTCAGTCTGTGTGATGTGACAGTGTCAGTCTGTGTGATGGGACTGTCAGTCTGTGTGATGTGACGGTGTCAGTCTGTGTGATGTGACGGTGTCAGTCTGTGTGATGTGACGGTGTCAGTCTGTGTGATGTGACGGTGTCAGTCTGTGTGATGTGACGGTGTCAGTCTGTGTGATGTGACGGTGTCAGTCTGTGTGATGTGACGGTGTCAGTCTGTGTGATGTGACGGTGTCAGTCTGTGTGATGTGACGGTGTCAGTCTGTGTGATGGGACTGTCAGTCTGTGTGATGTGATGGTGTCAGTCTGTGTGATGTGACGGTGTCAGTCTGTGTGATGAGACAGTGTCCGTCTGTGTGCTGGGCTATCTGTGTGTTCAGACTGGTCTGTATTTCAGGCTGGAATCAGTGAGATGGACTTCTATGATGGTGCGTGGTGCGCTGGGCACGAGGACAAGTACCAGTGGCTGGAGATCGATGCCCAGAGATTGACAAAGGTCACAGGATTTATCACCCAGGGCAGGAACTCCATCTGGAGGTGAGTAATAGCTAAAAATTCTCTCTCTCTCTGTTCCCACTTGTCTCTTCTCTCTTGCTTTCTCCCCACTTCACTCTCTCTGAAGTTTAAGATGTGAGTGTTGATCTCATGGGCCTGTGGTGTGGTCAGACTCTCCCAGACTGGGGCCTGTTTGATCATGAGAGGGTCTATGGTGTTGCAGAGAGTATGAGAGGGTGTAGAGTGCTCCCTCCCTCCGCCCTCCCTTATTTCTTTCCTCTTCCCTTCTCCCACCTCCCTCGCTCCTCCCACCTCCCTCGCTCCTCCCACCTCCCTCGCTCCTCCCTCGCTCCTCCCACCTCCCTCGCTCCTCCCACCTCCCTCGCTCCTCCCTCGCTCCTCCCTCGCTCCTCCCTCGCTCCTCCCTCGCTCCTCCCTCGCTCCTCCCCTCTTCCCTCCTCCCTCCTCCCTCTTCCCCCCTCTCCTTCCCCCCTCCTTCCCTCGCTCCTTCCCTCGCTCCTTCCCTCGCTCCTTCCCTCGCTCCTCCCTCGCTCCTCCCTCGCTCCTCCCCTCTTCCCTCCTCCCTCACTCCTCCCACCTCCCTCGCTCCTCCCTCGTGCTCTGAGTGTGGTGCTGTGGGCCTCCAATACTCTCCCTGTTCTGGCCCCTCATCAAACAACGATCGGTCTATTCCCAGTTGGAACCCCATGAGAATTTGGGGAAGGGGAGAATCGATTCCCAGCGTGGTTGTCATGACAGCATCTCGGACAAAAGGGAATCCTCCCAGCATACGGGCTCTGGCATCTGTGACATCCAAACATCGGGTGTTGCAGCTCCCTGCCCAATCCCCCTCGCCGCTTCAACAACACTCAGCAATGGGACAGTGTGAGTTGAGCCCAGACGGTGGCCGATTGGCCTTTTCTCACTCCACACTGAACGTTATCCTACTCTCACGAAGGGTGAGACTAGCACCGAAACTTTGGATTAAATTAAATTGACGCAATAAGGAGAGAATTAATGTACCAGTGGGAGGGACTTTCATTGGTTTAATTACATCGGATATTCAGCACAGAAACAGGCCATTCGGCCCAACCAGTCCGTGCCGGTGTTTATGCTCCACTCGAGCCTCCTCCCGTCTTTCCTCATCTAACTCTATCAGCGTAACCCTCTATTCCCGTCTCCCTCATATCCTTGTCCAGCCTCCCCTTAAATGCATCCAAACTATTTGCTTCACGGGGAATGGTAGCATATTGGTGATGTCACTGGGCTAGTAATCCCGAGGCCTGGACTAATGATCCCGAGACGTGAGTTCAAATCCCATCACTGGGGAATTAAATTCAGTTAATTAAATAAATCTGGAATAAAAAGCTAGTCTCAGTAATGGTGACCATGAAACTACCGGATGTCATAAAAACCCATCTGGTTCACTGATGCCCCAACTGGAGTATTGTGTCCAATTCTGGGCACCGCACTTTAGGAAGGATGTGAAGGCCTTAGAGAAGGTGCAGAAAAGATTTACGAGAATGATTCCAGGGATGAGGGACTTCAGTTACGTGGATAGACTGGAGAAGCTGGGGTTGTTCTCCTTGGAGCAGAGAAGATTGAGAGGAGATTTGATAGAGGTGTTCAAAGTCATGAGGGGTCTGGACAGAGTAGATAGAGAGAAACTGTTCCCATTGGCGGAAGGGTCGAGAACCAGAGGACACAGATTTAAGGTGATTGGCTGAAGAACCAAAGGCGACATAAGAAAAAACTTTTTTACGCAGTGAGTGGTTAGGATCTGGAATGCACTGCCTGAAAAGGTGGTGGAGGCAGATTCAATCGTGGCTTTCAAAAGGGAATTGGATAAATACCTGAAGGAAAAAAATGTGCAGGGCTCCGGGGAAAGGGCGGGGGAGTGGGACTGGCTGAGAGTTGACACAGGCTCGACGGGCTGAATGGCCTTCCGTGCTGTAACCATTCTATGATTCTATATGAATGTCCTTTAGGAAGGAAATCTGCCGTCCTTACCCGGTCTGGCCCATATGTGACTCCAGACTCTCAGCAAGGTTGACTCTTAACTGCCCTCTGAAATGGCCCAGCAAGTCACTCAGTTGTAACAAACCGCTACGAAATAATAATAAAACCGGACGGACCACCCGGCATCGACCTCGGCACCGGCTACGGACACGGCAACGGCGCACCCAGCCCCGGCAACCCTGCAAAGTCCTCCTCAACAACACCTGGGGACTTGTGTCAAAATTGGGAGAGCTGTCCCACAGACTAGGCAAGTAACAGCCTGACATGGTCATACTCACAGAATCATACCTTTCAGTCAATGTTCCCAAACTCCTCCATCACCATCCCTGGGTATCTCCTGTCCCACCGGCAGGACAGACCCACCAGGGGTGGTGACACAGTGGTATACAGTCGGGAGGGAGTGGCCCTGGGGAGTCCTCAACATTGACTCCGGACCCCATGAAGTCTCATGGCTTCAGGTCAAGCATGGGCAAGGAAACCTCCTGCTGATTACCACCTACCGCCCTCCCTCAGCTGATGAATCAGTGCTCCTCCATGTTGAACACCACTTGGAAGAAGCACTGAGAGCAGCAAGGGCACAGAATGTACTCTGGGTGGGGGACTTCAATGTCCATCACCAAGAGTGGCTCGGTAGCACCACTACTGACCGAGCTGGCCGAGTCCTGAAGGATATAACTGCCAGTCTGGGCCTGCGACAGGTGCTGATTGGTACTTGACCTCGTCCTCACCAATCTACCTATCGCAGATGCATCTGTCCATGACAGTATTGGTAGCAGTGACCACTGCACAGTCATTGTGGAGACAAAGTCCCATCTTCACACTGAGGACACATATCCCTCACTCTACCATTACCATCAAGCCAGGGGACCAACCCTGGTTCAATAAGGAGTGTAGAAGAGCATGCTGGGAGCAGCACCAGGCATACCTAAAAATGAGGTGCCAACCTGGGGAAGCTGCAACACAGGACTACATTCATGCTAAAAAGCAGAAGCAGCATTCTATAGACAGGGCTAAGTGATCCCACAATCAGCGGATCAGATCAAAGCTCTGCAGTCCTGCCACATCCAGTCGTGAATGGTGGTGGACCATTAAACAACTAACGGAAGGAGGAGGTTCCATGAATATCCCCATCCTCAATGATGGTGGAGCCCAGCACGTGAGTGCAAAAGACAAGGCTGAAGCATTTGCAACCATCTTCAACCAGAAGTGCCGAGTGGATGATCCATATCAGCCTCCTCCTGAGGTTCCCACCATCACAGAAGCCAGTCTTCAGCCAATTCGATTCACTCCACGTGATATCAAGAAACGGCTGAGCGTACTGGATACAGCAAAGGCTGTGGGCCCCGACAACATCCCGGCTATCATGCTGAAGACTTGTGCTCCAGAACTAGCCGCACCTCTAGCCAAGCTGTTCCAGTACAGCTACAACACTGGCATCTACCCGACAATGTGGAAAACTGCCCAGGTATGTCCTGTCCACAAAAAGCAGGACAAATCCAATCTGGCCAATTACCGCCCCATCAGTCTACTCTCAATCATCAGCAAAGTGATGGAAGGTGTTGTCGACAGTGCTATCAAGTGGCACTTACTCACCAATAATCTGCCGAATAACAATCGCCGAATCCCCCACTATCAACATCCTGGGGGTCACCATTGACCAGAAACTTAATTGGACCAGCCACGTAAATACTGTGGCAGCAAGAGCAGGTCAAGGGCAAGGTATTCTGCGGCGAGTGTCTCACCTCCTGACTCCCCAAAGCCTTTCCACCATCTACAAGGCACAAGTCAGGAGTGTGATGGAATACTCTCCACTTGCCTGGATGAGTGCAGCTCCAACAACACTCAAGAAGCTCGACACCATCCAGGACAAAGCAGCCCGCTTGATTGGCACCCCATCCACCACCTTAAACATTCACTCCCTCCACCACCGGCGCACCGTGGCTGCAGTGTGTACCATCTACAAGATGCACTGCAGCAACTCACCAAGGCTTCTTCGGCAGCACCTCCCAAACCCGCAACCTCTTCCACCTAGAAGGACAAGGGCAGCAGACGCATGGGAACACCACCACCTCCAAGTTCCCCTCCAAGTCACACACCATCCTGACTTAGAAGTGTATCGCCGATCCTTCATCGTCGTTGGGTCAAAATCCTGGAACTCCCTCCCTAACGGCACTGCGGGAGCACCTTCACCACACGGACTGCAGCGGTTCAAGAAGGCAACTCACCACCTTCTCGAGGGCAACTAGGGATGGGCAATAAATGCTGGCCTTGCCAGCGACGCCCACATCCCATAACGAATAAAAAAAAAACACTCCCTGTGGTGGCGAGTTCCACATTCTCACCACTCTCTGGGTAACGAAGTTTCTCCTGAATTCCCTGTTGGATTTCTTGGTGACTATCTTATATTGATGGCCTCTAGTTATGCTCTTCCCCACAGAGTGGAAACATTCTCTCTGTATCCACTCCATCAAAACCTTTCATCATTTTAAAGACCTCTATTAGGTCACCCCTCAGCCTTCTTTCAAGAGAAAAGAGACCCAGCCTGTTCATCCTTTCCTGATAGGTATACCCTCGCATTTCTGGTATCATCCTTGTAAATCTTCTCTGCACCCTCTCCAGTGCCTCTATATCCTTTTTATAATATGGCGACCAGAACTGTACGCAGTACTCCGAGTGTGGTCTAACCAAGGTTCGATACAGGTTTAGCATAACTTCCCTACTTTTCAATTCTATCCCTCTAGAAATAAACCCTAGTGCCTGGTTAGCTTTTTTTTATGGACTTGTTAACCTGTGTCGATACTTTCAGTAATTGTGTATTTGTACTCCCAGATCCCTTTGTTCCTCTACCCCACCCACACTCGCACCCTCCGAGTAATAAGTGACCTCCCTATTCTTCCTACCAAAATGTAATACCTCACATTTATCTGTGTTAAACTTAATTTGCCAATTATTTGCCCATTCTGCAAGTTTATTAATGTCCTCCTGTAATTTGGTGCAGTCCTCCTCAGTATTGACTATTCCCCCCAATTTGGTGTCATCCGCAAATTTAGAAATTGTGTTTTTGATTCCAAAGTCTAAATCGTTGATATAAATTGTGAACAACAGTGGTCCCAGCACTGATCCTTGTGGAACACCACTACCCACCTTCTGCCACTGTGAACAGCGACCCTTTACCCCCACTCTCTGCTTTCTGTCTTGAAGCCAGCCAGCAATCCATTCTGCTACTTGTCCCCTGACTCCGCATTCTCTGACCTTGTCCATCAGTCTATTACGGGGTACCTTATCGAAGGCCTTTTGGAAATAAGATAAATTACATCTACTGCATTACCCTTGTCAATTCTCTCTGTTACCTCTTCAAAAAATTCAATAAGGTTGGTCAAGCAGGACTTTCCCTTTTGAAATCCATGCTATTATTATATTTTTGGTTTCTAGATGTTCTTCTATTTTCTCCTTTAGTAGCGATTCCATTATTTTTTCTCCCACCTAACGTACTGTGGGGAGGGGCCTCAATATGTTAATGTAGTGGGGGGAGGGGCTTTGATACATTAATGTACCAGGGGGAGGGTTTTGATATGTTAATGTACCAGGGGGAGGGGCTTCAATATGTTAATGTACCGGGGGGAGGGGCTTTGATATGTTAATGTACATGGGGCGGTGCTTTGATATGTTAATGTACCGGAGGAGGGGCTTCGATATGTTAATGTGCCGGGGGGAGGGGCTTTGATATGTTAATGTACCGGGGGAGGGGCCTCGATGTTAATGTACCGGGGGCGGGGCTTTGATATGTTAATGTACCGGGGGCGGGGCTTTGATATGTTAATGTACCGGGGAGAGGGGCTTTGATATGTTAATGTACCGGGGTGGGGCTTCAATATGTTAATGTACCGGGGGTGGGGCTTCGATATGTTAATGTACTGGGGGGGAGGGGCCTCGATGTTAATGTACCGGGGGCGGGGCTTTGATATGTTAATGTGCTGGGGGCAGGGCTTTGATATGTTAATGTAGTGGGGGCGGGGCTTCGATATGTTAATGTACCGGGGGCGGGGCTTTGATATGTTAATGTACCGGGGGGAGGGGGTGCTTTGATATGTTAATGTACCAGGGGGAGGGGCTTCGATATGTTAATGTACTGGGGGAGGGGTTTGATGGACTGTCCTCTCCCTGATGTTGCTGTGTCCTGTCCCTCACAGTTTGTCTTTTGCCTCTAGCTGGGACTGGGTCTCTTCATACAAACTGCTCTTCAGCAATGATACTTACACCTGGACCCCGTACCGGAACGGGACTGAGGACATTGTGAGTCGCTCTTCCCAGTATTTGTCCTGATTTATTCACCAATGTGATGTGAGTGTGAGAATGCGGAGGTTGTGTGAGGCACGGCGAGTGTGAGTGCCTATGCGGGCTGAGTGCAAGTGTGCGATGCGAGTGTGCGAGTGTGAGTAGGTGGAACAAATCTGCAGGATGAGTGTGAGTGCCCGGGATGAGTGTGAGTGGGTTGAGCAAGTGTGCATGACGAGTGTGAGTGTGCAGGCAAATGTGTGCGGGGCAAGTGTGTGCGGGGTGAATGTGCAGGGTGAGTGTGTGAGAAGGGTAAGTGTGCAAGGCAAGCGTGAGTGTGCAAGAAGTGTGTGTGAGAGGGGTAAATGTGCAAGGCAAGCGTGTGTGTGCGGGGTGAGTGTGCAAGGCACGTGTCTGAGTGTGCAAGGAGAGTGGGTGTGCAGGGTGTTTTTGCGAGGCATGTGTGTGTGTGGGGCGAGCGTGTGTGCATGGTGAGTTTGCAAGGGGTGTGTGTGCAAGGAGACTGTCTATGGAATGAGTGTGCGGGGTGAGTGTACGAGGCGAGTGTGTGTGTGGGGTGACTGTGGGAGGTGAGTGTGTGGGATTAGTGTGCGAGTGTGTGTGCGCGGTGAGTGCAAAGTGAGTGAGTGTGGGGTGTGTGTGCAGCACAAGCGTTTGAGTGAGTGTGTGGGATGAGCGTGCAAGGTGAGTGTGGGGTTAGTGTGTGGGAGGTTAGTGTGGGGTGAATGTGTGCGACGCAAGTGTGTGTGGGGTGAGTGTGCGAGGTGAGTGAGTGTGCGGAGTGTGCGTGCAAAGCGAGTGTTTGTGCAGGGTGTGTGTGCGGGGGCGAGGAGACTCCAGCCAAATCTGGTCACCCATTAGCGCTGCCGCTAACAGTTAGCGCCTGGGACTTTAGCGCCAGGCAGATCGTGACATCAGTGAGCGAGCAACATTCGCTGGGCGCCTGATCTGCCAAATTGATTATTGCCCCCTGCCTTAGTGCCTCGCCCCGACAGCAACAGGGAGAGGAGGCGTGAAGCAGGTGGATGCTGGCTCCAGGGGCGCTACTGAAAGGGATGATGAGTAATGAGTCGCAGTTGTCAGGTTAGTGCAGCTTCACTGCTTCCTTGTCAGTTTGACATTGTGCAACAGTTTAGTTCAGTCATTTACAGATTGTTGTGGCTACTAACAACTTGTTACATTTATTCTGCTAACTTGGTTACATTAATGGGGGCTGTACTGGCAGTCGGCCTCACCCCCCAGGATCGACTGCGGAGGCAGCGAGAAAGAATCGAACATGTGGCCAGAGGGAGGAGGAGGGCCATCAGGGCTCTCAGCAGGAGGCCTTACCCTCCCAGGGTCTTCCGACAGCAATCTTCCTCCCTCCAATTAAATCAGGGGCAGTGTATTAGAAGGCTTCCCTTCACCAAGGAGGTGGTCACAGAACTCTGCCAGACCAGATCTCGAGCTTCAGATCAGGACCACCACGAATCTCTCAGTGGCCGTCAAGGGCACCATCGCCCTGAATTTCTTCGCCAACAGATCCTTCCAGTCTGCAGGAGGAGATATAGGTAACATCTCGCAGATCACTGTCCATCGCTGCATCCGGGAGGTGACAGAGGCTCTCTCCAGTAGGAGAAGGGACTACATTTCCTTCCCCATCACCAGAGGAGAAGCAGGGTGAGTGAGCATGTGGCTCTGCCCGGATAGCAGGCTTCCCCATGGTGCTCGGTACCGCTGACTGCACCCACGTGGCTTTGCGGACTCCTTCCCATTGCCAACAGCCTCTCGGGCACCTTGCCATTGCACCTATCATCTCCGTGAGCATGCCCATCACCCTTCTTCTAAAGGCCTCCCCATCGAGGTCCTCATCGGAGTCCTGTGCAGCAGAACTCGCCCTCCGGAGCTGACTCCAGAGCTACCCTTTCCCCCTGGCCTTGCTGCAGCCCACTTGTTCCCGGTGCATCACCCTGTGCAGGTCCCGCTGCTATACTGGCCTCTAATGAACGCGGAGTGCCAGTACCTGAGCTGGTGCCTGCGGGTGAGACATGCAGTGACGCAGTGTGTTCTTCCCCTTCCTCTTCTCCCGCCTCCCTCTCAACGGTGCCCTCAGGGACAGGCTGGTCTGGTGCTTGCTCATTATCGGAAAACATAAAGGCACAAGTTTCGTGTTAAGGTGAGGGGAGGGGGCAGGAAGGGAGAAATGCTGCATACAGCATGATTAGCTGGAAAGTGCGAAAGGCTTGTGGGGTGAGGGGGAAGTGGGATGTGAGAAGGAGTAGGGATGAACATACCGTTGTTGTCCCCAAGGGGGTCAACCTCGCCGGTGGCCATGGCGCCCGCCACCTGGCGCCCAACAATCTGCAACACTCGATTCTCCAGCGCAGACAGTGGTTGGGTGTTGGCTTGTCCCCGCCTGTCTGCTCCTGCTCCTTCTTGTTGTGAGCCACCTCCGCCTGCAAGAGAAAGGAAAGTGTGAGAGTGAATGTGGAGCAATGTGTCTGGGTGAGGTACCTGCCATAGTTGAATAGCTGTCATTGTGTGCAAGACGTGAGGTGTGGGTGTAAGTGTTGGTAGGTAGAGATTGTTGGTGGGTGAGTGCTGGGGGTGGGTGAGTGTTGGTAGGTAGAGATTGTTGGTGGGTGAGTGCTGGGTGTGGGTGTGAGTGTTGGTAGGTAGAGATTGTTGGTGGGTGAGTGCTGGGGGTGGGTGAGTGTTGGTAGGTAGAGATTGTTGGTGGGTGAGTGCTGGGGGTGGGTGAGTGTTGGTAGGTAGAGATTGTTGGTGGGTGAGTGCTGGGTGTGGGTGTGAGTGTTGGTAGGTAGAGATTGTTGGTGGGTGAGTGCTGGGGGTGGGTGAGTGTTGGTAGGTAGAGATTGTTGGTGGGATCTGTGTGTGGGCAGACGGAGTGAATACACACGCTGAAGATGGGCTGCTGAGATTTTAGTGTTTTTAGTGTCTAAAGTGGGGAAAAAAAGTTTCATTTCATTTCAATTTTTAAAAGGTTTTAAAATTAAATTTAGTTCTAGTTAAGTTAGTTTAGTTTAGTTTAGTTTAAGTTTAGATTAGTCTAGACAAAGTAGAGAAGGAAAAGACCGCCAGAAAGACTACCAAAGAAAAAAAAACCCAGAGGAAAATAGAGGAAAAAAAAAGCCAAAGCAAAAAAAAAAAGAAACAAGAGAAGAACTACACAAACCAGTGAACGGCAGCCACACGGGGCTTCAGCAGCGGTGGTTGAGTCGGCGGCATCGGGACCGAGTTCGAGGAGGCGAGGTGACTCTGGCCGCAGCCCAGCGGTCCAGCAACCGGCACAGCCGAGGGGACTCGGGCCGCATCCCAGAAATCGGAACGCAGCCCGGCAACGGGCACAGCGGAGAGGACTCGGGCCGCATCCCAGAAATCGGCACAGCCGAGGAGATCCGGAACGCAGCCCGGCAATCAGCACAGCGGAGAGGACTCGGGCCGCATCCCAGAAATCGGCACAGCCGAGGAGATTCGGAACGCAGCCTGGAAATCCAGCAATCGGCACAGCTGAGGGGACTCGGGCCGCAGCCCAACAATCCAGCACGGGAAAGGCCCGAGGAGCCAGGCCAGCAGGCACAGAGACCTCTGAGGAGAAGGAGAGTAACCAGAAGGCTCGCAACCAAGACCGTGAGTACAGGGCCCAGGGAGGGAGGCCCAGGGAAAGGCCCGAGGAGCCAGGCCGAAACAGAGGCCCAGAGACCTCTGAGGGGGAGGGGAACAGCCCGAAGGCACCGGGAAACAGCGGCTCACAGACTCAGACCTGAGAAGGGTGAACCCAGGAGCCAAGGCCCAGGGACCACGGGGTCGGAGAGGGGGACCGGGAAAGTTCGCGAACAGGGAGAGGGTAACACCAAACCCGGGGCCCCAGAAAAGCTTATTCTAAGATCAACAATACTTTACCAAAAATGAGCGAATCAGAAGATCCACAACAGCCCCGCTTCCAGATTCCCCCCAACACCACAAAAAAAGCTATAAAAACGATCAAGCATGCTCAGATGAGAGAAAAACCAGAAACTCTCTTTACTGACTGTTACAACAATGGGACAAAAAGTAACCTCATATTCTACTCGGATCAGCCAGCGGCTTGGATCAGAGCAATAAAATCACACTATACCAGTGTTAAGCTAAAAAATACCGCAAATGGGTCCATAATGAAAATTAACACACCAGGAGACAGTTCAATCACGACTGTCAACGCGTACAATACCGGAACAATATTAGTGCAAGGCAACCTCGACAAATTTGCAACGGCCTTCAGGACACTGAAAAGATCAACTACGAGGGGAATGAACAGCCCCAGAGTGGCCCGCACTCCCCCCAACATTGACAACTTACCAGGAGAAAATCTGCCTGGTCAGGAGGTGAACGAGCCACACAGTTCAAACCAGACACTAACCCCGGGGAACCACAGCCACACGATACAACTGACAAACCCCAGCATAACTACCACGGAGGAAGCCACACATAGTTCCCCTACCATTCCCAGCTCACCAAGAGAAGAGCAGCATAGCCAGGAAGTGAGTGAGCCTTCCAGGGCCGACCAGCTTAGCCAGGAAGTGAGTGAGCCTTCCAGGGCCGACCAGACACATACCCCGGGATCACACAGCCAGATACAACCAAAAGATAAATTTAATCAATTAGAGATAGAGATGGTTAAACTTAGAGAGGAGGTCCTCAAATTGAATGACAAACAAAAGCAGGAGAGGGAGAGACACAAGAGAGAGCTGAATAGACTTGATAACCAGGTGAATCTACTTAAGAATCAGGTGAAAGAGCTGCAGGAAAAAGAAGAGAGCCATAGAGGAGAGAAAACACCATTAGACCAGCAACCAGAGACTAGAGATAAGACAAGACAGAGCCGGACGGAACGGCTGCACTCCCACACGGAACAAAAGCAACAGACACACAATAAAAGGGGTGCCACACAGACCGACCAGCATACTGACTCGCAATCTTCCCCCACCACCATGGAACCACAAGCGAGCCGCTCACAAGAGGTACGCACACACCAGACACCCCAGCCCAGCACACACACTATGAGTCCAGGCGAAAGCCACCAGACAGTAAACACAAACAAGGCTGACGTCGTAATACTCATAGACTCAAATGGGAAATTTCTATGGGAGAAAAAGCTCTTCCCTAGAAGTAAAGTAGAAAAGATTTGGTGCCCAACAACAGACAGAGCCATGGGATGGCTGACCAAAGCCAGATTAGGCTCCCCCCAACACATAATAATACACACGGGCACAAATGACCTAAAGGCCAAACAGAAAGAGGTAGCAACATCGCTCAGAGCAATGATTAGGAAGGCAAGCAGTACATTTCCAAACACTAGAATCACTGTTTCCACAATATTGCCGAGAACAGACTTCAACAACAACACAATTCATGAGATAAATGCCAGCATAGCAACAGAATGCGAATCAAACCACAACGTACACCTGGCCCAACACCCCACCCTCGATGAAGAATGTCTTTACGACCACGTCCACATCCAAAGGCAAAAAATATCGATCTTTGCTAAAGCCCTGAAGGACGTCGCTTTTAACCGGGTCCATACCCAGACTCCAAGAGGACCCCCCCCCCGACCACCAGAGATCAGCGGGGTACATATCAGGAACACTACAAAGACCACCACCACACCAACCGAGACCGGAGAGGATCCCCATGCAAGACAACATTATCAGACCTGCACCACTCCTGTCCCACAGGGGAATAGGACCGCTACCAGCCAGACAGAGGGAGAGATGCACAGGACGTACGCAATACCTCAGACAGAAACAATCCATTAAGAGACAATAAGCAGATGTGCAGCAGCATCTACTTCCGCCTTATGGATCAAGGACTAATTAATAGAAAGAACTGTAACCAAATTGTATTAACTTTTGTGGACAACTGGGGTGATCTTTTTTTCCCCCACACTTAGACACGACAAACACGTACCACTCTTTAACCTATCATAGAAAAAGATAAAACTTAACATGAAATCCTTATATATTTCGACCTGGAATATCCAAGGTCTACGCTCTTCACTGCGAGAAGTGAAGAGTAGGACCCCAGAGTTCATAGAGGAAACTAAAGATCTAGATATTATCATTTTACAGGAAACTTGGTATAAAGGAAAAGGACACACCGGCTGTCCCCAAGGGTACACTGAGCTAGTGGTCCCCTCCAATAAATTACCAAGTGTAACCCAAGGCAGAGACTCCGGAGGCATACTGATCTGGTTTAAAACAGAACTTAAGAATTACATCAAATTTATAAAAAAGGGCGAAAACCATATGTGGCTCAAACTTGAGAGGGAGATTATCTCAAACACCCAAGATGTTTACATTTGCGCACTTTATATCCCTCCAATCGATTCCCCGTACTACAAAGAGGACACCTTCTCCAACATGGAGGGGGAAATTATCCAATACCAGGCCCAGGGGAACGTGTTGATCTGTGGGGACCTCAATTCAAGAACGGGCGAAGAACCAGACTTCACCAATAATCAGGGAAACAATTAAGTTTTTGGGAATAACCACTTTGACATCCCTTCCCTTCCATACAGGCATAACTGCGACAAGCAGTCAAATACCAACGGTAAACAGCTACTACAGCTCTGTCGAAACCTGGGTCTGTACATTGTCAATGGTAGGTTCATAGGAGACCTCCTAGGAAGATCGACCTACTGCTCACCTCTTGGCTGCAGCACAGTAGACTATATGATTACAGACTTGGACCCATCCTCTTTCAGAGCATTCACAGTCAAACCACAAACAACACTGTCAGATCACAGCCAAATTACTATGTTTCTCAAAAAGACAGAAACAAACAACATAGAAACACAACCCAGTAAACTGTACAACACCAAAAAATCGTACAGATGGGCCAAAAATGACACGGAAAAATACCAGAAAACAATTAGCAATGCATCAACTCAAGCTCTCTTAGACACCTTTCTGGATAACATATACACTCACAATAAAGAAGGCGTAAACCGGGCAGTTAGTAAACTAAACAATATTTTTGATAATTTGGCAACAAATGCAAACTTGAAAGCTCGCAAGAACAAACCCAAAACAAAAAACTATGAAAAATGGTTTGACCATGATTGCCATAACATGAGGAAAAAACTTAGAAAACTATCAAACCAAAAACACAGACATCCAGAAAACGAGGAATTACGCCTTACTTATTGTCAGACACTAACACAATACAGAAACACACTCAGAACCAAAAAAGAGCAATATATTAAGAATACACTCAGCTCCATGGAGGAATCCATTGATTCCAATTGTTTCTGGGACAACTTGAAAACACTACACAAAAAACAACACGACGATTTGTCCATTCAAAATGGGGACACATGGGTAAACCACTTTGAAAAATTATACCAGAAAAACACACTAGGACCAGAGCAACACCAAATACGCAAAAAACTAGAAAAGCTTGAAATGGCCATAAAAGATAACCAAAACCCGCTAGACGCCATAATAACAGAAAAAGAACTTCTTGAAAAACTCAAGGACCTGCGACCAGGAAAAGCTTGCGGGACAGACGGCATACTAAACGAGATGATTAAACACGCAGACGACAAACTGAAACTGGCTATCCTAAAACTCTTCAACTTGGTTCTGAGTGTCGGTTATTTCCCTGACATCTGGAACAAAGGACTCATAACACCCATATACAAAAGTGGGGACAAAATCGACCCAAACAACTATCGAGGCATCTGTGTAAACAGTAACCTGGGGAAGGTATTCTGTAGCAACATAAACAAAAGACTTATAAACTTCCTTGAAGAGCACAATGTCTTGAGTAAAAGCCAAATTGGATTCCTGCCAAACTATAGAACATCCGATCATATCTTCACCCTACAGACCCTAATTGACAAACACGTTCACCATAACAAAAGCAAAATCTACGCATGCTTTGTAGATTTCCAGAAGGCTTTCGACTCCATCTGGCATGACGGTTTATTCCTGAAACTTATCGAAAGCGGGGTAGGAGGGAAAACATATGATGTAATTAAATCAATGTATACAAACAATAAATGTGCAGTTAAAATTGGAGACAAACAAACAAAATACTTCCCACAGGGGCGGGGGGTGACGCAGGGCTCGCCAATCTCACCGACACTCTTTAATATTTACATTAATGGATTGGCAAAACTACTTGAACAATCTACAGCACCCGGCCTCACCCTATATGAATCCAAGGTTAAATTCCTCCTCTATGCCGACGACCTGGTTCTGCTGTCACCAACTAAGGAGGGTCTACAGCAGAACCTGGACCTGCTGGAGTTGTACTGCCAGACTTGGGCCCTGACAATAAATCCCCAAAAAACCAAAGTCCTTGTGTTCCAGCAAAGATCCAAACAACATGGACCCACAATAAATTTCACAGTAGGAACAACCAAAATTGAACAAACCACTCACTACACATACTTGGGCTTAAAAATCAGTTCTACGGGAAACTTCAAACTGGCTGTGAATGAACTGAAAGAGAAAGCAAGAAGGGCTTTCTATGCCATCAAAAAATCAATCCAAATAGAAATCCCAATTAGCATTTGGCTCAAAATTTTCAAATCAGTAATTGAACCAATTGCACTCTATGGCAGTGAGGTCTGGGGACCACTAACACAACAAGATTTTGCAAAATGGGACAAACACCCAATTGAGATCCTACATGCGGAATTCTGTAAAAGTATCCTCCGGACTCAAAGGAAAACAGTAAACAACGCATGCAGGGCGGAACTAGGCCAATACCCATTAATAATCACTATCCAAAAAAGAGCCACCACATTTTGGAATCACCTACAAATGAGCAACCCCCAATGCTATCACTACGACGCCCTGAAATGCCAAGAGCTGACCATAAAGAAGAATACCCTCAGTCAACTAGTCCTGGGACTCAATAAAGTAACTAATAACAATACTAACAATAACCAGCCCCAGGACAGTGACAGGGTAACACAAAGAATTCGACCCAACACAATCGTCGCTAAGCAAAAGGAAAAATATCTGTCATATTGGGCAGAAACAACAAAAACCCAAAGCAAACTCAATTGCTACTTGGCCCTAAACAGACAATACAACATAGCTGATTACCTGACCATGGTAAAGGATAACAAACTGAGAAGAACCTTGACAAGGTACAGACTTAGCGAACATAGCCTAGCGATCGAAAAAGGCAGACAGAGGCAGACCAGGCTGCCAAGAGAAGACAGGATATGCTCTCACTGCAGTCAGGGAGTAGTGGAGACAGAGATGCACTTCCTCACAGCCTGTGGAAAATATCAGGGCATCAGAGAGAATTTCTACCAAAAATTCTCACAAATATGCCCTGAATTCAGAAATCTGACTGACAACCAAAAACTCCCATTCCTACTGGGGGAGGAGAGAAGCTGTGTAACACTGGCGGCACACTATGTTACAGCTTGCCATGAACAGAGGGACAACCAGTAAACTAAGACAAGAGTACATTGTATATTTTTAAACTCGGGGATATACCTGTTTATACACTGTATGAATGGAACCGCGTTTATGTGTTCAACCATAAATGTATCTTGATGCTTTGGCAACATAAGATGTACCTTATCATGCCAATAAAGCGATTTGTATTGTATTGTATTGTATTATTGAGTGCTGGGGGTGTGGGTGTGAGTGTTGGTAGGTAGAGATTGTTGGTGGGTGAGTGTTGGTAGGTAGAGATTGTTGGTGGGTGAGTGCTGGGGGTGGGGGTGAGTGTTGGTAGGTAGAGATTGTTGGTGGGTGAGTGCTGGGGGTGTGGGTGTGAGTGTTGGTAGGTAGAGATTGTTGGTGGGTGTGTGCTGGGGGTGTTGGCGGGTAGAGATTGTTGGTGGGTGAGTGCTGGGGGTGGGTGAGTGTTGCGAGGTAGAGATTGTTGGTGGGTGAGTGCTGGGGGTGGGTGAGTGTTGCGAGGTAGAGATTGTTGGTGGGTGAGTGCTGGGGGTGGGTGAGTGTTGGTAGGTAGAGATTGTTGGTGGGTGAGTGCTGGGGGTGGGTGAGTGTTGGTAGGTAGAGATTGTTGGTGGGTGAGTGCTGGGGGTGTGGGTGTGAGTGTTGGTAGGTAGAGATTGTTGGTGGGTGAGTGCTGGGTGTGGGTGTGAGTGTTGGTGGGTAGAGATTGTTGGTGGGTGAGTGCTGGGGGTGGGTGAGTGTTGGTAGGTAGAGATTGTTGGTGGGTGAGTGCTGGGGGTGGGTGAGTGTTGGTGGGTAGAGATTGTTGGTGGGTGAGTGCTGGGTGTGTGGGTGAGTGTTGGTAGGTAGAGATTGTTGGGTGAGTGCTGGGGGTGGGTGAGTGTTGGTCGGTAGAGATTGTTGGTGGGTGAGTGCTGGGGGTGTGGGTGAGTGTTGGTAGGTAGAGATTGTTGGTGGGTGAGTGCTGGGGGTGGGTGAGTGTTAGGTAGAGATTGTTGGTGGGTGAGTGCTGGGGGTGTGGGTGAGTGTTAGGTAGAGATTGTTGGTGGGTGAGTGCTGGGTGTGTGGGTGAGTGTTGGTGGGTAGAGATTGTTGGTGGGTGAGTGCTGGGGGTGGGTGAGTGTTAGGTAGAGATTGTTGGTGGGTGAGTGCTGGGGGTGGGTGAGTGTTGTTAGGTCGAGATTTTTGGCGGGTGAGTGCTGGGGGTGGGTGAGTGTTGGTAGGTAGAGATTGTTGGTGGGTGAGTGCTGGGGGTGTGGGTGAGTGTTGGTGGGTAGAGATTGTTGGTGGGTGAGTGCTGGGGGTGTGGGTGAGTGTTGGTAGGTAGAGATTGTTGGTGGGTGAGTGCTGGGGGTGGGTGAGTGTTGGTAGGTAGAGATTGTTGGTGGGTGAGTGCTGGGTGTGTGGGTGAGTATTGGTAGGTAGAGATTGTTGGTGGGTGAGTGCTGGGGGTGGGTGAGTGTTGGTCGGTCGAGATTGTTGGTGGGTGAGTGCTGGGTGTGTGGGTGTGAGTGTTGGTAGGTAGAGAGTGTTGGTGGGTGAGTGCTGGGGGTGTGGGTGTGAGTGTTGGTAGGTAGAGATTGTTGGTGGGTGAGTGCTGGGGGTGGGTGAGTGTTGGTCGGTAGAGATTGTTGGTGGGTGAGTGCTGGGTGTGGTTGAGTGTTGGTAGGTAGAGATTGTTGGTGGGTGAGTGCTGGGTGTGGGTGTGAGTGTTGGTGGGTAGAGATTGTTGGTGGGTGAGTGCTGGGGGTGGGTGAGTGTTGGTCGGTAGAGATTGTTGGTGGGTGAGTGCTGGGTGTGGTTGAGTGTTGGTAGGTAGAGATTGTTGGTGGGTGAGTGCTGGGTGTGGGTGTGAGTGTTGGTAGGTAGAGATTGTTGGTGGGTGAGTGCTGGGGGTGGGTGAGTGTTGGTCGGTAGAGATTGTTGGTGGGTGAGTGCTGGGTGTGTGGGTGTGAGTGTTGGTCGGTAGAGATTGTTGGTGGGTGAGTGCTGGGGGTGGGTGAGTGTTGGTAGGTAGAGATTGTTGGTGGGTGAGTGCTGGGTGTGGGTGAGTGTTGGTAGGTAGAGATTGTTGGTGGGTGAGTGCTGGGGGTGGGTGAGTGTTGGTAGGTAGAGATTGTTGGTGGGTGAGTGCTGGGGGTGGGTGAGTGTTGGTAGGTAGAGATTGTTGGAGATGGGCTGCTGAGATTTTAGTGTTTTTAGTGTCTAAAGTGGGGGAAAAAAAGTTTCATTTCATTTCAATTTTTAAAAAGGTTTTAAAATTAAATTTAGTTCTAGTTAAGTTAGTTTAGTTTAGGTTAGTTTAAGTTTAGATTAGTCTAGACAAAGTAGAGAAGGAGAAGACCGCCAGAAAGACTACCAAAGAAAAAAAAAACCCAGAGGAAAAT
Organism: Somniosus microcephalus; assembly: GCF_052327205.1. NCBI lineage: Eukaryota > Metazoa > Chordata > Chondrichthyes > Squaliformes > Somniosidae > Somniosus > Somniosus microcephalus. The sequence continues at coordinate 390,202,254 of NC_140988.1, read as the reverse complement.
AGAGGAAAAAAAAAAGCCAAAGCAAAAAAAAAAAGAAACAAGAGAAGAACTACACAAACCAGTGAACGGCAGCCACACGGGGCTTCAGCAGCGGTGGTTGAGTCGGCGGCATCGGGACCGAGTTCGAGGAGGCGAGGTGACTCGGGCTGCAGCCCAGCGGTCCAGCAACCGGCACAGCCGAGGGGACTCGGGCCGCATCCCAGAAATCGGCACAGCCGAGGAGATCCGGAACGCAGCCCGGCAATCGGCACAGCGGAGAGGACTCGGGCCGCATCGCAGAAATCGGCACAGCCGAGGAGATTCGGAACGCAGCCCGGAAATCCAGCAATCAGCACAGCCGAGGGGACTCGGGCCACAGCCCAACAATCCAGCACGGGAAAGGCCCGAGGAGCCAGGCCAGCAGGCACAGAGACCTCTGAGGAGAAGGAGAGCAACCAGAAGGCTCGCAACCAAGACCGTGAGTACAGGGCCCAGGGAGGGAGGCCCAGGGAAAGGCCCGAGGAGCCAGGCCGAAACAGAGGCCCAGAGACCTCTGAGGGGGAGGGGAACAGCCCGAAGGCACCGGGAAACAGTGGCTCACAGACTCAGACCTGAGAAGGGTGAACCCAGGAGCCGAGGCCCAGGGACCACGGGGTCGGAGAGGGGGACCGGGAAAGTTCGCGAAGAGGGAGAGGGTAACACCAAACCCGGGGCCCCAGAAAAGCTTATTCTAAGATCAACAATACTTTACCAAAAATGAGCGAATCAGAAGATCCACAACAGCCCCGCTTCCAGATTCCCCCCAACACCACAAAAAAAGCTATAAAAACGATCAAGCATGCTCAGATGAGAGAAAAACCAGAAACTCTCTTTACTGACTGTTACAACAATGGGACAAAAAGTAACCTCATATTCTACTCAGATCAGCCAGCGGCTTGGATCAGAGCAATAAAATCACACTATACCAGTGTTAAGCTAAAAAATACCGCAAATGGGTCCATAATGAAAATTAACACACCAGGAGACAGTTCAATCACGACTGTCAACGCGTACAATACCGGAACAATATTAGTGCAAGGCAACCTCGACAAATTTGCAACGGCCTTCAGGACACTGAAAAGATCAACTACGAGGGGAATGAACAGCCCCAGAGTGGCCCGCACTCCCCCCAACATTGACAACTTACCAGGAGAAAATCTGCATGGTCAAGGGATGAACGAGCCACACAGTTCAAACCAGACACTAACCCCGGGGAACCACAGCCACACGATACAACTGACAAACCCCAGCATAACTACCACGGAGGAAGCCACACATAGTTCCCCTACCATTCCCAGCCCACCAAGAGAAGAGCAGCATAGCCAGGAAGTGAGTGAGCCTTCCAGGGCCGACCAGCTTAGCCAGGAAGTGAGTGAGCCTTCCAGGGCCGACCAGACACATACCCCGGGATCACACAGCCAGATACAACCAAAAGATAAATTTTATCAATTAGAGATAGAGATGGTTAAACTTAGAGAGGAGGTCCTCAAATTGAATGACAAACAAAAGCAGGAGAGGGAGAGACACAAGAGAGAGCTGAATAGACTTGATAACCAGGTGAATCTACTTAAGAATCAGGTGAAAGAGCTGCAGGAAAAAGAAGAGAGCCATAGAGGAGAGAAAACACCATTAGACCAGCAACCAGAGACTAGAGATAAGACAAGACAGAGCCGGACGGAACGGCTGCACTCCCACACGGAACAAAAGCAACAGACACACAATACAAGGGGTGCCACACAGACCGACCAGCATGCTGACTCGCAATCTTCCCCCACCACCATGGAACCACAAGCGAGCCGCTCACAAGAGGTACGCACACACCAGACACCCCAGCCCAGCACACACACTATGAGTCCAGGCGAAAGCCACCAGACAGTAAACACAAACAAGGCTGACGTCGTAATACTCATAGACTCAAATGGGAAATTTCTATGGGAGAAAAAGCTCTTCCCTAGAAGTAAAGTAGAAAAGATTTGGTGCCCAACAACAGACAGAGCCATGGGATGGCTGACCAAAGCCAGATTAGAAACATAGAAAAAAAAAACACAGAGATAGGAACAGGAGTAGGCCATTCGGCCCTTCGAGCCTGCTCCGCCATTCAATGAGATCATGGCTGATCTTCGTCTGAGATCTTAGCTGATCTTACCAGTTCAGTACCCCGTCCCCGCCTTTTCTCCGTAACCCTTAATCCCCTTAGCCTTCAGAAATATATCCAATTCTCTCTTGAAAATATTTATTGAATTAGCCTTCACAGCCCTCTGTGGCAGGGAATTCCACAGGCTCACCACTCTTTGAGTGAAGAAATTCTTCCTCATCTCTGTTTTAAATGATTTGCCCGCTATTTTTAGACTGTGGCCCCTGGTTCTGTGCTCCCCTGCCATTGGAAACATTCTCTCTGAATTCAGCCTGTCCAGGCCTGCCATAATTTTATATGTTTCGATGAGATCCCCTCTCAATCTTCTAAACTCCAGTGAGTACAAGCCCAAACTATTCAATCTCTCCTCGTAGGTCATTCCCGCCATTCCAGGTATCAGCCTGGTGAATCGCCGCTGCACTCTTTCCATGGCAAGAACATCCTTCCGCAGATGGGGCGACCAAAACTGTACACAATACTCCAGATGCGGTCTCACCAGCACCTTGTACAGCTGTAGTAAGGTATCCCTATTCCTATACTCGAACCCCCTTGATATGAAGGCCAACATACCATTTGCCTTCTTAATCGCCTGTTGCACCTGCATGCTCTCCTTCAGTGACTGGTGCACAAGAACACCCAGGTCCCTCTGCACTTCCCCATCTCCCAATCTATTGCCATTTAGATAATAATCTACCCTCCTGTTTTTACCCCCAAAGTGGATAACCTCGCATTTATCCACATTATAGTGCATCTGCCACGTATCCGCCCATTCCCCCAACCTGTCCAAATCGCACTGTAGCCTCCTGACATCCTCATCAGAGCCCACCCCTCCTCCTAGTTTAGTGTCGTCAGCGAATTTGGAAATATTGCATCCAATTCCCTGATCCAGATCATTTATATATATTGTGAACAGCTGGGGTCCCAGGACAGATCCTTGCGGCACCCCGCTGGTCACTGCCTGCCACTCCGAAAACGAGCCGTTTATTCCAACTCTCTGTTTTCTATCCGCCAGCCAGTTCTCTATCCACGTTAATACTTTGCCCCCAATCCCATGAGCCTTAATTTTGCATGATGATCTTTTGTGTGGAACCTTATCGAAGGCTTTCTGGAAGTCAAGGTACACCACATCCACTGGCTCTCCCCCATCTATTTTACCAGTTACTTCCTCAAAAAATTCCAGCAGATTAGTCAAACACGATTTACCCTTTGTAAATCCATGTTGACTCTGTCCGATCCTTTCCCCATTTGTCAAGTGCTCCGCTATTTTATCCTTAATAATGGACTCTAGCATTTTGCCCACAACCGATGTAAGGCTTACTGGTCGATAATTCCCTGCTTTCTCTCTACCCCCCTTTTTAAATATTGGGGTAACATTAGCTACCCTCCAATCCACGGGTACTGTTCCCGAGTCAATGGAGTTCCGGAAGATGATCCTTAGAGCATCTGCTATCTCCAGGGCCACCTCCTTAAGTACCCTAGGATGTAGTTTATCAGGCCCCGGGGATTTGTCGGCCTTCAGTCCCCTCAACTTACCCAACACCATATCCCTAGAGATACTAATTTCTGTCAGCTCCTCCCTCTCATTGGTCCCTATGTTTGCCGATATTCCTGGGAGGTTATTTGTGTCCTCCTTTGTGAATACAGAACCAAAGTATGAGTTTAATTGGTCTGCCATTTCCTTATTCTCCATTATATATTCTCCCGAATCGGACTGCAAGGGACTGACTTGGGATTTTACCAGTCTTTTCCTCCTGATATACCGATAAAAGCTTTTGCAGTCTGTCTTTATGTTTGCTGCAAGTTTACTTTCGTATTCTATTTTCCCCTTCCTGATTAATCCCTTTGTCCTCTTTTGCTGTATCCTGTACTGCCCCCAATCTTCCGGTCTGGTGCTTTTTTTTGCCAGTTGATATGCCCTTTTTTTTAATTTTATGCTGTCCCTAATTTCCCTCGTTATCCACGGTTGAGCCACCTTTTTAGGTTTATTTTTATGCCAAACCGGTATAAACATGTTCTGGAATTCTTCCATTCTATCTTTGAATGCTTGCCATTGTCTATCCACTGTCAATCCCCCCAGAAACACCACCCAATCAATCTTACCCAATTCCCGTCTCATACCCTCGTAATTCCCTTTATTTAAGTTCTGGACCTTAGTCTCTGATTCAATTCCCTCACTCTCCATCTCGACTGAGAGCTCGATCATATTATGATCGCTCTGACCCAAGGGGCCTCGTACAAGAAGATTGTTGATAAGTCCCTTCTCATTGCACAATACCCAGTCTAAAATGGCCTGATCTCGAGTCGGCTCCTCGACATATTGGTCCAGATAACCGTCCCGAAAACATTCCAGGAATTCCTCCTCCTCAGAATTTTTACTAATTTGGGTAGTCCAATCAATATGTAAATTAAAGTCACCCATGATGACAGCTGTGCTCTTATCGCACGCTTCTCTAATTTCCCTTTTTATGCCTTCCCTCACCTCCATATTACTATTTGGAGGCCTATATATCACACCCACTAACGTTTTCCTCCCCTTGCTATTTCTCATTTCTACCCATACAGATTCCGTTTCATCCGAGTTGATATCCTTCCTTTCCATTGCATTAATCCCCTCCTTTACCAGCAATGCTACCCCACCTCCCCTACCTTTTTGCCGATCCTTCCTAAATATTGTATATCCCTGGATGTTAAGTTCCCAGCCTTGCCCACCCTGCAGCCACGTTTCTGTAATCCCAATCAAATCATACTTGTTTACCTCTATTTCCACAACTAATTCATCCACCTTGTTCCTAATGCTTCTAGCATTAAGATACAAAGCCTTCAGGCTTGCTTTTTTCACACTCTCATTATGAATTAGTTTGGCCCTTTGTGTTTCTCTCCTTTGCTTATTGCTTCTCACCTTTCTACCATCTATTTCTGACTTCATATGACTTCCCCCAACACATAATAATACACACGGGCACAAATGACCTAAAGGCCAAACAGAAAGAGGTAGCAACATCGCTCAGAGCAATGATTAGGAAGGCAAGCAGTACATTTCCAAACACTAGAATCACTGTTTCCACAATATTGCCGAGAACAGACTTCAACAACAACACAATTCATGAGATAAATGCCAGCATAGCAACAGAATGCGAATCAAACCACAACGTACACCTGGCCCAACACCCCACCCTCGATGAAGAATGTCTTTACGACCACGTCCACATCCAAAGGCAAAAAATATCGATCTTTGCTAAAGCCCTGAAGGACGTCGCTTTTAACCGGGTCCATACCCAGACTCCAAGAGGACCCCCCCCCCCGACCACCAGAGATCAGCGGGGTACATATCAGGAACACTACAAAGACCACCACCACACCAACCGAGACCGGAGAGGATCCCCATGCAAAACAACATTATCAGACCTGCACCACTCCTGTCCCACAGGGGAATAGGACCGCTACCAGCCAGACAGAGGGAGAGATGCACAGGACGTACGCAATACCTCAGACAGAAACAATCCATTAAGAGACAATAAGCAGATGTGCAGCAGCATCTACTTCCGCCTTATGGATCAAGGACTAATTAATAGAAAGAACTGTAACCAAATTGTATTAACTTTTGTAGACAACTGGGGTGATCATTTTTTTCCCCACACTTAGACACGACAAACACGTACCACTCTTTAACCTATCATAGAAAAAGATAAAACTTAACATGAAATCCTTATATATTTCGACCTGGAATATCCAAGGTCTACGCTCTTCACTGCGAGAAGTGAAGAGTAGGACCCCAGAGTTCATAGAGGAAACTAAAGATCTAGATATTATCATTTTACAGGAAACTTGGTATAAAGGAAAAGGACACACCGGCTGTCCCCAAGGGTACACTGAGCTAGTGGTCCCCTCCAATAAATTACCAAGTGTAACCCAAGGCAGAGACTCCGGAGGCATACTGATCTGGTTTAAAACAGAACTTAAGAATTACATCAAATTTATAAAAAAGGGCGAAAACCATATGTGGCTCAAACTTGAGAGGGAGATTATCTCAAACACCCAAGATGTTTACATTTGCGCACTTTATATCCCTCCAATCGATTCCCCGTACTACAAAGAGGACACCTTCTCCAACATGGAGGGGGAAATTATCCAATACCAGGCCCAGGGGAACGTGTTGATCTGTGGGGACCTCAATTCAAGAACGGGCGAAGAACCAGACTTCACCAATAATCAGGGAAACAATTACGTATTCGGGAATAACCACTTTGACATCCCTTCCCTTCCATACAGGCATAACTGCGACAAGCAGTCAAATACCAACGGTAAACAGCTACTACAGCTCTGTCGAAACCTGGGTCTGTACATTGTCAATGGTAGGTTCATAGGAGACCTCCTAGGAAGATCGACCTACTGCTCACCTCTTGGCTGCAGCACAGTAGACTATATGATTACAGACTTGGACCCATCCTCTTTCAGAGCATTCACAGTCAAACCACAAACAACACTGTCAGATCACAGTCAAATTACTATGTTTCTCAAAAAGACAGAAACAAACAACATAGAAACACAACCCAGTAAACTGTACAACACCAAAAAATCGTACAGATGGGCCAAAAACGACACGGAAAAATACCAGAAAACAATTAGCAATGCATCAACTCAAGCTCTCTTAGACACCTTTCTGGATAACATATACACTCACAATAAAGAAGGCGTAAACCGGGCAGTTAGTAAACTAAACAATATTTTTGATAATTTGGCAACAAATGCAAACTTGAAAGCTCGCAAGAACAAACCCAAAACAAAAAACTATGAAAAATGGTTTGACCATGATTGCCATAACATGAGGAAAAAACTTAGAAAACTATCAAACCAAAAACACAGACATCCAGAAAACGAGGAATTACGCCTTACTTATTGTCAGACGCTAACACAATACAGAAACACACTCAGGACCAAAAAAGAGCAATTTATTAAGAATACACTCAGCTCCATGGAGGAATCCATTGAGTCGAATTGTTTCTGGGACAACTTGAAAACACTACACAAAAAACAACACGACGATTTGTCCATTCAAAATGGGGACACATGGGTAAACCACTTTGAAAAATTATACCAGAAAAACACACTAGGACCAGAGCAACACCAAATACGCAAAAAACTTGAAAAGCTTGAAATGGCCATAAAAGATAACCAAAACCCGCTAGACGCCATAATAACAGAAAAAGAACTTCTTGAAAAACTCAAGGACCTGCGACCAGGAAAAGCTTGCGGGACAGACGGCATACTAAACGAGATGATTAAACACGCAGACGACAAACTGAAACTGGCTATCCTAAAACTCTTCAACTTGGTTCTGAGTGTCGGTTATTTCCCTGACATCTGGAACAAAGGACTCATAACACCCATATACAAAAGTGGGGACAAAATCGACCCAAACAACTATCGAGGCATCTGTGTAAACAGTAACCTGGGGAAGGTATTCTGTAGCATCATAAACAAAAGACTTATAAACTTCCTTGAAGAGCACAATGTCTTGAGTAAAAGCCAAATTGGATTCCTGCCAAACTATAGAACATCCGATCATATCTTCACCCTACAGACCCTAATTGACAAACACGTTCACCATAACAAAAGCAAAATCTACGCATGCTTTGTAGATTTCCAGAAGGCTTTCGACTCCATCTGGCATGACGGTTTATTCCTGAAACTTATCGAAAGCGGGGTAGGAGGGAAAACATATGATGTAATTAAATCAATGTATACAAACAATAAATGTGCAGTTAAAATTGGAGACAAACAAACAAAATACTTCCCACAGGGGCGGGGGGTGACGCAGGGCTCGCCAATCTCACCGACACTCTTTAATATTTACATTAATGGATTGGCAAAACTACTTGAACAATCTACAGCACCCGGCCTCACCCTATATGAATCCAAGGTTAAATTCCTCCTCTATGCCGACGACCTGGTTCTGCTGTCACCAACTAAGGAGGGTCTACAGCAGAACCTGGACCTGCTGGAGTCGTACTGCCAGACTTGGGCCCTGACAATAAATCCCCAAAAAACCAAAGTCCTTGTGTTCCAGCAAAGATCCAAACAACATGGACCCACAATAAATTTCACAGTAGGAACAACCAAAATTGAACAAACCACTCACTACACATACTTGGGCTTAAAAATCAGTTCTACGGGAAACTTCAAACTGGCTGTGAATGAACTGAAAGAGAAAGCAAGAAGGGCTTTCTATGCCATCAAAAAATCAATCCAAATAGAAATCCCAATTAGCATTTGGCTCAAAATTTTCAAATCAGTAATTGAACCAATTGCACTCTATGGCAGTGAGGTCTGGGGACCACTAACACAACAAGATTTTGCAAAATGGGACAAACACCCAATTGAGATCCTACATGCGGAATTCTGTAAAAGTATCCTCCGGACTCAAAGGAAAACAGTAAACAACGCATGCAGGGCGGAACTAGGCCAATACCCATTAATAATCACTATCCAAAAAAGAGCCACCAAATTTTGGAATCACCTACAAATGAGCAACCCCCAATGCTATCACTACGACGCCCTGAAATGCCAAGAGCTGACCATAAAGAAGAATACCCTCAGTCAACTAGTCCTGGGACTCAATAAAGTAACTAATAACAATACTAACAATAACCAGCCCCAGGACAGTGACAGGGTAACACAAAGAATTCGACCCAACACAATCGTCGCTAAGCAAAAGGAAAAATATCTGTCATATTGGGCAGAAACAACAAAAACCCAAAGCAAACTCAATTGCTACTTGGCCCTAAACAGACAATACAACATAGCTGATTACCTGACCATGGTAAAGGATAACAAACTGAGAAGAACCTTGACAAGGTACAGACTTAGCGAACATAGCCTAGCGATCGAAAAAGGCAGACACAGGCAGACCAGGCTGCCAAGAGAAGACAGGATATGCTCTCACTGCAGTCAGGGAGTAGTTGAGACAGAGATGCACTTCCTCACAGCCTGTGGAAAATATCAGGGCATCAGAGAGAATTTCTATCAAAAATTCTCACAAATATGCCCTGAATTCAGAAATCTGACTGACAACCAAAAACTCCCATTCCTACTGGGGGAGGAGAGAAGCTGTGTAACACTGGCGGCACACTATGTTACAGCTTGCCATGAACAGAGGGACAACCAGTAAACTAAGACAAGAGTATATATAAACAAGGCGAAAATATATTTATAAACTCAGGGATATACCTGTTTATACACTGTATGAATGGAACCGCGTTTATGTGTTCAACCATAAATGTATTTTGATGCTTTGGCAACATAAGATGTACCTTATCATGCCAATAAAGCGATTTGTATTGTATTGTATTGTATTGTATTGAGTGCTGGGGGTGGGTGAGTGTTGGTAGGTAGAGATTGTTGGTGGGTGAGTGCTGGGGGTGGGTGAGTGTTGGTAGGTAGAGATTGTTGGGTGAGTGCTGGGGGCGGGTGAGTGTTGGTCGGTAGAGATTGTTGGTGGGTGAGTGCTGGGTGTGTGGGTGTGAGTGTTGGTAGGTAGAGATTGTTGGTGGGTGAGTGCTGGGGGTGGGTGAGTGTTGGTCGGTAGAGATTGTTGGTGGGTGAGTGCTGGGTGTGGTTGAGTGTTGGTAGGTAGAGATTGTTGGTGGGTGAGTGCTGGGGGTGTGGGTGTGAGTGTTGGTGGGTAGAGATTGTTGGTGGGTGAGTGCTGGGGGTGGGTGAGTGTTGGTAGGTAGAGATTGTTGGTGGGTGAATGTTGGGGGTGGGTGAGTGTTGGTCGGTAGAGATTGTTGGTGGGTGAGTGCTGGGGGTGGGTGAGTGTTGGTAGGTAGAGATTGTTGGTGGGTGAGTGCTGGGGGTGGGTGAGTGTTGGTAGGTAGAGATTGTTGGTGGGTGAGTGCTGGGGGTGGGTGAGTGTTGGTAGGTAGAGATTGTTGGTGGGTGAGTGCTGGGTGTGGGTGAGTGTTGTTAGGTCCAGATTGTTGGTGGGTGAGTGCTGGGTGTGGGTGAGTGTTGTTAGGTCGAGATTGTTGGTGGGTGAGTGCTGGGGGTGGGTGTGAGTGTTGGTGGGTAGAGATTGTTAGTGGGTGAGTGCTGGGGGTGGGTGAGTGTTGGTAGGTAGAGATTGTTGGTGGGTGAGTGCTGGGGGTGGGTGAGTGTTGGTGGGTAGAGATTGTTAGTGGGTGAGTGCTGGGGGTGGGTGAGTGTTGGTGGGTAGAGATTGTTAGTGGGTGAGTGCTGGGTGTGGGTGTGAGTGTTGGTAGGTAGAGAGTGTTGGTGGGTGAGTGCTGGGGGTGTGGGTGAGTGTTGGTAGGTAGAGATTGTTGGTGGGTGAGTGCTGGGGGTGGGTGAGTGTTGGTAGGTAGAGATTGTTGGTGGGTGAGTGCTGGGGGTGGGTGAGTGTTGGTCGGTAGAGATTGTTGGTGGGTGAGTGCTGGGGGTGGGTGAGTGTTGGTCGGTAGAGATTGTTGGTGGGTGAGTGCTGGGTGTGTGGGTGAGTGTTGGTAGGTAGAGATTGTTGGTGGGTGAGTGCTGGGGGTGGGTGAGTGTTGGTGGGTAGAGATTGTTGGTGGGTGAGTGCTGGGGGTGGGTGAGTGTTGGTAGGTAGAGATTGTTGGTGGGTGAGTGCTGGGGGTGGGTGAGTGTTGGTAGGTAGAGATTGTTGGTGGGTGAGTGCTGGGGGTTTGGGTGTGAGTGTTGGTAGGTAGAGATTGTTGGTGGGTGAGTGCTGGGGGTGGGTGAGTGTTTGTAGGTGGAGATTGTTGGTGGGTGAGTGCTGGGTGTGGGTGAGTGTTTGTAGGTGGAGATTGTTGGTGGGTGAGTGCTGGGGGTGTGGTGCTTTGGGCAGTGTGTGCAGACTGAGGTTCAGATGGTGGTATGTAGCATTTGTTGAGGCATTGCCCCACCCTGACCACCCGAGTGAGGTCGTTACATTTCTTCTTGCACTGTGTGGGGTCCTGGGGACCACAGTGCTGCCCAAGACCTGATGGGCAACCTCCCTCCACATGGGACAGAAGACTTGCGCCGAGGGCCTCCTGCCATTTGTCGGGTTCAGTGCCGCCCTCCGTCTCTCCACAGTGGACACCAACTCCTCCAATGCTTGGCCCGAAAATCTGCGGGCTCTCTCCCTGGGGCATGGATCTGCCATCATGAAACCTGCTTGAGTCGTCAGGCTCCTTGGGCTTGGCCTGCTCCTGCTTGCTAACAGAGGTTCACAGCCAGCAATGCTGAGAATGAGGTTGTGCAGCATGAATGAACCTCCCCTTTAAGAACTGGGAAGAGCCTGTGGCAATGATGACTTGCGATTAGACTGCACCTGATATTGGTTCGCACTTTGAGTGTAACGCCACTGAGCGAGGCCGTTAGCGTTTCATTTAGCGCTCCCATCCTTTCTTGGAGCGATGACACTGAATTTTGCATGCAGCGAGATTCATGAGCACCTGGTGCTAAATCTCAAACTTTTCCAAAGTTAGTGCCTATTCATGGGCGATAATGAATTTCGCCCCCCCTTGTTTTCCCTCTGGTAGATTTTCAAAGCAAACGCAGATCCGGAGACTCCGGTCGGGAACTTTCTCCCGACTCCCGTGGTGGCTCGATTCATCCGCATAAACCCACAGTCCTGGTATCAGAACGGAACTATCTGCCTGCGAGCTGAGATTATGGGCTGTCCCCTTCCAGGTACATCTCTCTGTGCATCCATCCATCCATCTGTACGGCCCTCCCCACTCTCTCTCTCTCTCTCCCTCTCTCTATCTCTCTCTCACACTCTCTCTCTGTCTCTCTCTCTCTCTCTCTCTCTGTCTCTCACACTCTCTGTCTCTCTCTCTCTCTCTCACACTCTCTCTCTCTCTCTCTCCGTCTCCCTCCCTCTCTTTCTCTCTCTCTGTCTCTCAATTCAATTCAATTCAAATGCTTTATTGGCATGAAAGTTTACAGGGAACCATATTGCCAAAGCTTACATAACAAAAAGTACAGCTTTCCAACATTCTGTAGGTGTCAAACAATTTTGACCTTCGTTGGGTACATACAATATTACTTTAAACAATATTAATTTAAACAGTCGTTGTACTCTCTCTGCCTCTCTCTTTCACTCTCTCTTTCACTCTCTCTGTCTCTCTCTCTGTCTCTCTCTGTCTCTCTCTCGCTGTCTCTCTCTCTCGCTGTCTCTCTCTCTCGCTGTCTCTCTCTTTCGCTGTCTCTCTCTTCCACCCGCTCTTTCTCTGTCTCTCTCTGTCTCTCTCTCTGTCTGTCTCTTTCTCTTTCATGCTCGCTCACTCTCTCTCTCTCTCTCTCTCTCTCTCTCTCTCTTCTCTGTCTCTCTCTCTGTCTGTCACTCTCCCTCCCTCTCTTTCTCTCTGTCTCTCTCTCTCTTTGTCACTCTCCCTCCCTCTCGGTGTCGCTCTCTGTCTCCCTCTCTCTGTCTCTCAATTCAATTCAATTCAATTCAAATCACTTTATTGGCATGACAAGTTACATCTTATGCTGCCAAAGCATCGAAAAACATTTGTTTGTACACAAAAATACAGATCTATCCATACAGTGTATAAACAGATATATCCCTGAGTGTATAAATATATACTTTCATATAATTTATATATACTCTTTTCTTATATTTAGTGGTTGTCCCTCTGTTTATGGCAAGCTGTAACATAGTGTGCTGCTAGTGTTACACAATTTCTCTCTTCCCCTAGTAGGTATGGGAGTTTTTGGTCTTCATTCAAATTTCTGAATTCCGGGCATATTTTTGTGAATTTTGGGTAGAAATTCTCCCTTATGCCCTGATATTTTCTACAAGCTGTGAGGAAGTGCATCTCTGTCTCCACCACTCCCTGACTGCAGTGAGAGCATATCCTGTCCTCTCTTGGTAGCCGGGTCTGCCTGTGTCTACCTTTTTCGATCGCCAGACTATGTTCACTAAGTCTGTACATTGTCAAGGTTTTTCTCAGTTTGCTATCCTTTCTCTCTCTCCCTCTCTCCGTCTCTCTCACTCCCTTTCTCTCTCTCTGTCTCTCTCTCTGTCTCTCACTCTCTGTCTCTTTCTCTCTTCCTCTCTCTCTGACTCGCTCTGTCTCTGTCTCACTCTCTTTCTCTCTGTCTCATGGTGTATTGTCTGTTTAGGGCCAAATAGCAATCGAGTTTTGATGCGCTATCGATTCTAATAAAAGGCTGAGTAGAGTTCAGAACAACAGGCTTTTATTAACTACTGAATGCAACTACAAACAGATCAGGACTATGCCTCTAGTGGACGACCGAATGGCAGAGAGCTGCCGTGCAGCCGTCCTTATACCAGGTAGCCAAGGGCGGAGTCAGCTGAGGCATAGTCAGGTATAACAGTGAAACAAGAGTGAACGACAACAACAACAACAACAATAGTGAACACCGTGAACGACAGTGGTTTACCACAAGTTTGTTTTGGGTTTTTGTTGTTTCTGTCCAATAGGTCAGATATTTTTCCTTTTGTTTAGTGACAATTGTGTTGGGTCGAATTCTCTGGGCTACGATGTCACTGTCCTGGAGCTGATTATTATTAGTAGTGTTGGTAGTTACTTCACTGAGTCCCAGGACTAGTTGACTGAGGGGACTCTTCTCTATGATCATCTCTTGGCATTTCAGGGCTTTGTAATGATAGCAGTGGGGGTTGCTCATTTTTAGGTGTTTCCAAAATTTAGTGGCTCTTTTTTTTGTCTCTGTCTCTCTCTGTCAATTCAATTCAATTCAATTCAAATGCTTTATTGGCATGAAAGTTTACAGGGAACCATGTTGCCAAAGCTTACATAACAAAAAGTACAGGTTTCCAACATTCTGTAGGGGTCAAACGTTTTTGACCCTCGTTGGGTACAGACAGTATTAATTTAAACAGTCGTTGACCCTCGTTGGGTGCATTCAGTATTAATTTAAAACAGTCATTGGGTACATTCGGTATTGATTTAAACATTTTTAGCGTATATATGCTATGGGTGTGCTCGTTAGTCACTCAATGTTCCTCAGGTTGTGACATGTTGTTACATATTGGGCACCAAGATATGGTCTGTCTCCCTCCCCCAGGACTATTCTTAATTTTGACAGGTCATCCAATTCTTTGAAATCTGGGGTTGTAAGGCTGAGCTTGTCAAAATATATGTTTCTTGTCTCGTTGAATTTTTCACATTTTAGGAGGAAGTGCACCTCTGTCTCAACCTCGCCGGCCAGACAGTGATCACATAATCTATTTTCTTTAGGTTGCCAGGATTTCTTGTATCTTCCTTTTTCAATTGCCAGTTGGTGGTCGCTTAGTCTGTATCTGGTGAGGGTCTGTCTCTGTTTTGTGTCTCTGATGGTCGAGAGATAGTCTGCCAGTTTATATTCTCTTTTTAGGGCCCGGTAGCATTCTAATCTGCTTTGGCTTTTGGTTATTGTGTTCCAATGTTCCAGGTAGGTTTCTTTGCATTGTTTAATGATTTGGTTCACTCGGATTGGTGTTTGGGGAGCAGTGTTGGTCTGGGACTGGTCAGGGTCCGGCTGGGTAGGAGAACTTAGTTTCAGTAACAACTGACTCAGGGGACTCGTTTCTGGGTTCAGCTCTTGGGTCTGGAGGGCTTTAAAATGAAGGGTGTCTGGGGAACTAGATTTGAGGTGATTTAGAAAGTTTAGTGCTCGTTTTTGGATGTTTATTATCAGTGGGTGTCGGCCTAGTTCGGCTCTACATGCATTTGTTGGTGTTTTCCTTTGGGTGCGAAGAATGCTTCGGCAAAATTCTGCATGTAGGGCTTCTATTGTGTGTTTTTCCCATTTAGTGTAGCTATGGTGATTGAGTGGGCCCCATACTTCACTACCATACAGCGCAATGGGCAGGATTATACTATCAAATATTTTGAGCCAGATTTTGATTGGAATTTGGATGTTGTAGAATTTTCTTTTTATTGCATATAGGGCTCTTCGGGCTTTTTCTTTTAGTGCATTCACTGCTATGTTGAAGCTCCCTGATGCTGTAATGGTTATGGTGTGGAGATGCCGGAGTTGGACTGGGGTGGACAAATGTAAAAAGTCACACAACACCAGGTTATAGTCCAACAGCTTTATTTGAAATCACAAGCTTTCGGAGCGCTGCTCCTTCTTCAGGTGAAGTGGAGAAATGCATAAAGACACAGCTTATATAGTCAGAGAATCATGTCAGATGTTTACAGGTAACCTTTCCAACTGCCATTTATCACACCTCGGCAGAGAGACAATCACAGCAGTCAAAGGTGTGAATGGTGTCCAAACAGGTCAGTCAGGGAAACATTACATCAAAGAACAATGAGGTGGGGTCACAAGGGGTCAAATATTGCAGATGCTGGGGTCTGTATGAAAAACAAAAAAACAGACAAAAATCATTTTTTTTGGCTGGAAATCACAGCAGGTCCGGCCGCATCTGTGTAGAGAGAACAAGCCAATGTCGACTCGAGTCTGGATGACCCTGCATCAGGTGGGGTTACATGTAGCGTGACATGAACCCAAGATCTCGGTTGAGGCCGTCCTCATGGGTGCGGAACTTGGCTATCAGTTTCTGCTCGACGATTTTGCGTTGTCGTGTGTCTCGAAGGCCACCTTGGAGAATGCTTACCCGAAGATCGGAGGCTGAATGTCCTTGACTGCTGAAGTGTTCCCCGACTGGGAGGGAACACTCCTGCCTGGTGATTGTTGCGCGGTGTCCGTTCATCCGTTGTCGCAGTGTCTGCATGGTCTCACCGATGTACCATGCTCTGGGGCATCCTTTCCTGCAACGTATGAGGTAGACAACGTTGGCCGAGTCACATGAGTATGTACCATGTACCTGGTGGGTGGTGTCCTCACGTGTGATGATGGTATCTGTGTTGATGATCTGGCATGTCTTGCAGAGGTTGCTGTGGCAGGGTTGTGTGGTGTCGTGGTCGCTGTTCTCCTGAAAGCTGGGTAATTTGCTGCGAACGATGGTCTGTTTGAGGTTAGGCGGCTGTTTGAAAGCGAGTAGTGGAGGCGTGGGGATGGCCTTAGCGAGGTGTTCGTCGTCATCGATGACATGTTGAAGGCTGCGAAGAACATGGCGTAGTTTCTCCGCTCCGGGGAAGTACTGGACGACGAAGGGTACTCTGTTGGTTGTGTCCCGTGTTTGTCTTCTGAGGAGGTCTATGCGATTTTTCGCTGTGGCCCGTCGGAACTGTCGATCGACGAGTCGAGCGTCATATCCCGTTCTTACAAGGGCGTCTTTCAGTGTCTGTAGGTGTCCATCGCGTTCCTCCTCGTCTGAGCAGATCCTGTGTATTCACAGGGCTTGTCCATAGGGGATGGCTTCTTTAACGTGGTTAGGGTGGAAGCTGGAGAAGTGAAGCATCGTGAGGTTGTCCGTGGGCTTGCGGTAGAGTGAAGTGCTGAGGTGTCCGTCTTTGATGGAGATTCGTGTGTCCAGGAATGAGACTGATTCTGAGGAGTAGTCCATGGTGAGTTTGATGGTGGGATGGAACTTGTTGATGTTATCGTGTAGTCTTTTCAGTGATTCTTCGCCGTGGGTCCATAGGAAGAAAATGTCGTCGATGTATCTGGTGTATAGCGTTGGTTGGAGATCCTGTGCAGCGAAGAAGTCTTGCTCGAACTTGTGCATGAAGATGTTTGCGTATTGGGGTGCGAATTTGGTCCCCATGGCTGTTCCGTGTGTTTGGGTAAAGAACTGGTTGTCGAAGGTGAAGACATTGTGGTCAAGGATGAAGCGGATGAGTTGTAGGATGGCGTCTGGAGATTGGCTGTTGTTGGTGTTGAGTACTGAGGCTGTCGCAGCGATGCCGTCATCGTGGGGGATACTGGTGTAGAGTGCCGAGACGTCCATCGTGGCGAGGAGTGTTCCTGGTTCAACTGGTCCGTGGGTGCTGAGCTTCTGTAAGAAGTCTGTAGTGTCGCGACAGAAGCTGGGGGTTCCCTGTACGATGGGTTTCAGGATGCCCTCGACATATCCAGAGAGGTTCTCACACAGGGTTCCGTTGCCTGATGCGATAGGACGTCCAGGTGTGTTGGCTTTGTGTATCTTTGGGAGGCAGTAGAAGTCTCCCACGCGGGGAGTACGTGGGATGAGAGCATGTAGGATGCTTTGATGTAATGGTTAGACCAAGGTAAGTGTAGCTCATAGCGTGTCCTATGATGGTATCACTGAGAGTAAACTGGTATTTGTTTTCCTGACATCTGGGCCTTTTTTGAAAAATCATGATGTTGGTTTTCTTTAGATTTACTGTCAGGGCCCAATTTTGGCACTTTTGTCGAGTAGGTCTAAATGTTGCTGTAATCCCTGTTCTGTGGGAGACAGCAGAACCAGGTCATCCGCATAGAACAGGGACCTCACTTCCCCATCCAGGAGACAGAGACCCGGTGACTCGCTTTGCTCCAGCTTGTCTGCTAACTCATTTATGTATATGTTGAACAGGGTCGGACTCAAGTTGCAACCCTGCCGGACGCCTCTTCTCTGGGTGAAGAAACCGGTGCGTTTGTCTCCAATTTTGACACCGCATTTATTTTTCAGATACATCGATTTAATAAGGTCATAGACTTTGCCCCCTATTCCACACTGAAGAAGTTTGTAATAGAGCCCTTCGTGCCAAATAGAGTCAAAGGCTTTCTTGAAGTCAATGAAACAAGCGAATATTTTCCCATTTTTTGTTTGGTGTATATGTTTTTCAATGAGAGTGTGAAGGGTATAGATATGGTCGGTGGTGCGGTGTTTTGGAAGAAAGCCTATTTGATTTTTTCTAAGGGTATTATGTTTATTAAGAAAATCCAGTAATCTGCTATTTAGAATACTGCAGAATAACTTCCCTAGACAACTGTTGACACAGATGCCACGGTAGTTGTTTGGGTCTGATTTGTTTCCACTTTTATATATGGGAGAGATGAGTCCTTGGCACCAGATATCTGGAAAACAGCCCGAACGTAATATGATGTTGAATAACTTGAGTACCGCACCCTGCATCTCCATAGTGCTGAACTTGAGCATTTCATTTTTGATGTTGTCTGGACCACAGACTTTCTTTAGGTGGAGAGATTTTGTTTTTGTGGCCAGTTCTTTCCAAGTGATTGGGGAGTCCAGAGGGTTTTGGTTGTCTTTAATTGTTACTTCTAATGTGTGGAGTTTTTCTGTGACATGATGTTGACTTGAGTTTGATTCGTTTACTGGGATGTCTTTGTAGAGGTTTTCAAAATGTGTTCTCCAGATGTCACCATCTTGGATTGGTAATGCTTGTAATTGAGTTGTACTCAGGTTATTCCACATATCCCAGAATTGATTTTGATTAATGGAGTTTTCAATTTCTTCAAGTCTTTTGTGGGTATAGTTTTGTGTTTTGTTCCTAATGGTGTGTTTATATCTTTTGAGGGTCTCATTGTATCTAATACGCAGGTCTGGGTTGTTTGGTTGGCAATGCTTTTGGTTTGATATTTTTCTCAGGTCTTTTCTGGCATTTTTGCATTCGTGATCAAACCATTTCTCATTTTTTTGTCTTTTGTAACGTTTCCTCTGCTGTTTCACAAGGTCGGCTTTTACAGCTGCCTCATGGAAGATCCTATTTATATCGTCTATGGCCATGTTTACACCATCTCTGGTGATCTCATATAGATTTTCTTTAAATTTTGATATTTTACTTGTGAGATCAGGTGAATTTAGTGCTGTGATGAATTTATCTCCACTGTCTGGGGCCCATCTGTATGTCTGGTTTAGTTTATGGAGCTTACTGGGTTCCTTTTTTGTGTCTGTAGTTTGGGCAGAAAGTTTAAGGTACACATTTATTTGGTTATGGTCTGAGAGGGGGGATTGTTGCCTGACAGTGAATGCGTTGATATCGCAGGGGTCCATGTCAGTGATTGTATAATCCACCACACTAGACCCAAGAGTTGAGGAATAGGTGAGTCTCCCTAAGGAGTCGCCTCTGAACCTACCGTTAACTATGTACAGGCCTAAGGCTCGGCAGAGTTGCACTACCTCCCTGCCGCTTTTATTTATTTCACAGTCAAGGTTGTTCCGATTTGTGATGGCTGGTGTGACATATAAAGGGGTCTGGCCAAACACATGGTTGTTGCCCTGTGGGTCTATGAAGTCAGGTTCACATCCGGTCCTTGCGTTTAGGTCCCCACATAGTAGCACCTTTCCTTGGGCCTGGAAATGGCTGATTTCCATGTGGAGAGTTTCAAATAACTCCTCTTCAAAATATGGCGATTCTATTGGGGGTATGTAGATCGCACATAAGTAGACATCTTTTTTTGCTATTCCTATGTTTTTATCTAATTTTAGCCATACATGTGATTTCCCCTGTTTTACCGGTGAGATGTGTTTGTCCAGTTCTCCTTTATACCACACCAAGATTCCCCCGGAGGTTCTGCCCTTGCGTACCTTAGTGTTCTTTACTGAGGGCACAATGATTTCATGGTACATTGGAGGACAGTGGGTGGGCACGTCCTTTTGACACCATGTTTCTGTTAACACAATTATATCAATGTCTTTTATAGATTTTAGGAATTCAGGGTCTGTACTCTTCAGCCCAAAAGTTGAGGAGCGGAGACCTTGGATATTCCAGCAGCTTATGTGGAAAGAACGCATCTATATAGTTAAAAAAAAACAGAGCAAAATGGACCTATTTTGTGGGACGGGTGTGAAAACACTAGTTTCTATAGATGTACAATGCTAAATGACGATTTAGTATAGATTCCATATGGCATGCACATACTGCTACTTAATAATAGTAATAAAATAACAATAATAATAATTTAGTACATTCTTATCCTGTTTTCCATCAGGGTGCTTATCATCGTCATGATCCTTCCCAGTTCTTGGTTTACAGTCGTCTGTGGTCTAAAGGGGGGTCTGGGGTCAGGTACAATAGCACGGTTCTGTTGCTGGTTTTGTATAGGGGGGTAGGGGACAGTGTTGGTCCTGTTTGGGTTAGGGCTCCCATTGGCAGAGGGGGTGGGAGGGGTGCGTCCTTTGGCAGTGTTTATGAGGTTTTTTGCGAAGATCCACATCCGCTGTTTGAGTAGATGTAATCCGTCATAGAGGTCCCGTGTGTTGATGTTTGGGTGGTGGGCCAGGTAGACGTTGGGGAGGTCAGCACATCTTCTGTTGATCTCCCTGTTGGTGTTGTGGATTACATGGGCTAGGGTGTCCTTTCTGGGCAGTAGAGTGGAGATCACAATCCGCGCATCGGGGAATTCCTTGCTGGCCTTCTCCGCCATCCTGCTCACTGCTCTAGCAGTGTCTTCATGTAGGGTGTGCAGGTCGTTTGTGCCTGTGTGGATCACAAGCCATTTTGGGCTTCCAAGGGTTTCTTTGTTCAGGATCTTCATTGCCTGGCCTGTGGTGCTGCACCGTTTTTTCAGGGCTTGATGACCTGGGAACATCCTCTGGGGGTCCAAAAACTTCCCGTTGGAGTTGGTCAGCAGGACCGCCTGAGGGGCTGGCTTTTCAGACTGGGTAGCAGTAGTCTGGGCAGGACTCAACTGAGGGCTGGTTGTTGACTGAGTTGCTGGGGTAGGCTGTGTGGCAGGAGGGGGGTTTGGGGCCTGCAGTGTGTTCCTGTTCTGGTCGCAAGGCAAAGAGGGTGTGGTCTCCTCGTGTGGGGGGACATCCAACGGGTTCTGTGTCCCTGTTTGTGTTGTTTTTGTGTCAGCAGGCTGTTGGAGCTTAAGGGGTTTGTGTTGCCTGCTGAGTTCATTTTTCTGCCTTTCTACGGCCTCCCTCATTTTGTTTAGCTGAGTACGGAGTTCTTTGATCTCATTTCTTTGCCCCTCCACGATCTCTCTCAACTCGTGGATGGTGGACTCGTTTTCCGTTTTCAGCTGTTTGAGCTCCTCCTTCAAGTTCTTGGCCTGTGTTTCCCTGTATTCATTGAAATCGAGTTCTAGCCTGGACAGACTCTCCTTCAGCAGTTGGTTTGTTCTGAGAGGTGTGGGAGGGGTAGAGATGGCCAGGGGGGTGTGTGTCTCTGCTGAACTCTCTTCTTTTTCGTCTGCTTGGCTCTCTTCATCCTCTGTTGGGCTCTCAGCTGCCTCATTTCCATTCGTCCTCTTTGCGCCTGCCTTAGCTTTCAACTGGGGGAATTCCTTTTCAAAGGAGTCCAAATTTTCTACATTCCCCTGTATCATGATCTTTCCTTTGTTGTTATAGTAGCTTATAGTTAGCAGGGGGTCATCTTTATCTAGATTTCTATCTTTACATATTTTCAGTCTGCCTCCCTTGCCAATACCTTCACTGAAGACGTGTGCGTAGTTTTTGTATAAAGTATCCTTCCATGAGGGAACGGATTGAGTGTAGAATATGAGGTTGTTCTTCTTCCTAGTCTCTTTCTGTTTGACATAGTCAACGTAGAGGATCTCTGGGTTATCTTGTAGTGTTTTTTCCTTGTGTTTATCCTTTGCCCTTTCACTTTTGCAATGCTCAGGATATGTCACTTCCCTGCTCTGTGTCATTGCAGTCATTTGTTTTTTTTTTCATAGCTAGATAACTTTTTTTTGTGTCGTGCTCCACCTTATCCCACTTTTAGGTCCAAAAATTGAGAGTTTTTCAGGGGTTCATCTTAGATATAGCTGGTTTCTCTCGGCCTGCGGCCTGTTTCTCTCTCCAGGTCCCGCGGTCTCCGGGCTCTGTCTCTGGGCCTCACTCTCGGGGTTTTCTCGCTCTTTGGGCCTCGCTCTCTCCCGGTTTTCCCCCGAGTTTCTGTATCTGTGTCTCTGCCTCGCTCTCTCTCTCTCTCTCTCTCACTGTCCTGGTTCGGGACGCTCCTCCCGGTCTGGGTCTCCGGGCTGCTCCCCCTCTCCGACCCCGTGGTCTCTGGGCCTCGGTTCTCGGGTTCACCCTCCCCAGGCCTCGTACTCACTGTCCTGGCTCGGGCTCGGGCCTCTCCTCCCGGTCTGGGAGCCGCTGTTTCCCGGTGTCTCCGGGCTGCTCCCCCTCTCCGACCCCGCGGTCTCTGGGCCTCGGTCTCGGCCCGGCTCCTCGGGCCTTTCCCGGGCTTCAGGCTCCGTGCTGCGGCTGCTGCTCGGGCTCTGCTTTGGTGCCTCGCTATTCCGGTTTTTCCCCAGGTTTATTTTGCTCTATCTCGCTGTCTTTTCTTTTTTTCTTCTTTTTTTCCGGGTTTTTTTTCTCTTTGGCGCTCTTTTTGGCGGTCTTTTTCTTGGGTGCTTTGGTACTTAAACTAAACTAAACTGAGCTAACTTTGACTAAAGTTAAATTTAACTTTTAGAACTTGAAGTGTAGCTTTTTCTACACTTAAATGACAAAAAACCCTAAAAAATTCAGCAGCCCATCTTCAGCGTGTCTGCTCTCTCCAGGCCCCTCCCTCACTGTCTCTGTCTCTCTCTCTCTCTCTGTCTCTCTCTCTCTGTCTCTCTCTCTCTGTCTCTCTCTCTCAAATTCAAATTCAAATTCAAATTCAAATTCAAATGCTTTATTGGCATGAAAGTTTACAGAGAACCATATTGCCAAAGCTTACATAGCAAAAAGGTACAGTTTCAAACATTCTGTAGGTGTCAATCGATTTGACATTTGTTGGGTACATACAATATTACTTTTAAACAATATTAATTTTAAACAGTCTTTGTACTTCATTTGGTACGTTCAATATTAATTTTAAACAGTCTTAATTTTAAACAGTCCTCAGGTTGTGACATGTTGTTACATATTTGGCCCCAAGGTATGGTCTGTCTCCTTCTCCCAGGACTAATCTCAATTTTGACAGGTCATCCAATTCCTTGAAATCAGAAATCTCTCTCTGTCTCTCTCTCTCTGTCTCTCTCTCTCTGTCTCTCTCTCTGTCTCTCTCTCTCTTGTCTCTCTCTCTCTGTCTCTCTCTCTGTTTCTCTCTCTCTCTCTCTGTCTCTCTCTCTGTCTCTCTCTCTGTTTCTCTCTCTGTCTCTCTCTCTCTGTCTCTCTCTCTCTGTCTCTCTCTCTCTGTCTCTCTCTCTCTCTCTCTCTCTCTCTGTCTCTCTCTCTCTGTCGCTCTCTGTCTCACTTTCTCTCTCACTCTCTCATTCTCTGGTTATTGTGTCTGACTCTCCCCAGATCCCAACAATTTCTATTACTGGAAGAGAGAAGTGACCAGCTCCGATGACCTGGATTTCAAACACCACGACTACGAGGGGCTGAGACAGGTGAGGACTGAGATCACAGACTCGGATTAACTGGGATCTTGCTGTGTGGGTGAGGAGGGGTCAGAAAGCAGGTTATTGAGACATATACCCCTCCCTTGCTGTTACCCCTCCCCTCTGCTACCCCCTCCCCTCTCTGTCACCCCTCCTCTCTCTGTTACCCCCTAATGCTCTCTGTGACCCCTCCCCCTCTCTGTGACCCCTCCCCCCTCTCTGTGACCCCTCCCCCTCTCTGTGACCCCTCCCCCTCTCTGTGACCCCTCCCCCTCTCTGTGACCCCTCCCCCTCTCTGTGACCCCTCCCCCTCTCTGTGACCCCTCCCCCTCTCTGTGACCCCTCCCCCTCTCTGTGACCCCTCCCCCTCTCTGTGACCCCTCCCCCTCTCTGTGACCCCTCCCCCTCTCTGTGACCCCTCCCCCCTCTCTGTGACCCCTCCCCCTCTCTGTGACCCCTCCCCCTCTCTGTGACCCCTCCCCCTCTCTGTGACCCCTCCCCCTCTCTGTGACCCCTCCCCCTCTCTGTGACCCCTCCCCCTCTCTGTGACCCCTCCCCTCTCTGTGACCCCTCCCCCTCTCTGTGACCCCTCCCCCTCTCTGTGACCCCTCCCCCTCTCTGTGACCCCTCCCCCTCTGTGACCCCTCCCCCTCTGTGACCCCTCCCCCTCTGTGACCCCTCCCCCTCTGTGACCCCTCCCCCCTCTCTGTGACCCCTCCCCCTCTCTGTGACCCCTCCCCCTCTCTGTGACCCCTCCCCCTCTCTGTGACCCCTCCCCCTCTCTGTGACCCCCTCCCCCTCTCTGTGACCCCTCCCCCTCTCTGTGACCCCTCCCCCTCTCTGTGACCCCTCCCCCTCTCTGTGACCCCCTCCCCCTCTCTGTGACCCCTCCCCCTCTCTGTGACCCCCTCCCCCTCTCTGTGACCCCTCCCCCTCTCTGTGACCCCTCCCCCTCTCTGTGACCCCTCCCCCTCTCTGTGACCCCTCCCCCCTCTCTGTGACCCCTCCCCCTCTGTGACCCCTCCCCCTCTGACCCCTCCCCCCCTCTGTGACCCCTCCCCCTCTCTGACCCCTCCCCCTCTCTGTGACCCCCTCCCCCTCTCTGTGACCCCTCCCCCTCTCTGTGACCCCTCCCCCTCTCTGTGACCCCTCCCCCCTCTGTGACCCCTCCCCCTCTCTGTGACCCCTCCCCCTCTCTGTGACCCCTCCCCCTCTCTGACCCCTCCCCCTCTCTGTGACCCCTCCCCCTCTCTGTGACCCCTCCCCCTCTCTGTGGCCCCTCCCCCTCTGTGACCCCTCCCCCTCTCTGTGACCCCTCCCCCTCTCTGTGACCCCTCCCCCTCTCTGTGGCCCCTCCCCCTCTGTGACCCCTCCCCCTCTCTGTGACCCCTCCCCCTCTCTGTGACCCCTCCCCCTCTCTGTGACCCCTCCCCCTCTCTGTGACCCCTCCCCCTCTCTGTGACCCCCTCCCCCTCTCTGTGACCCCTCCCCCTCTCTGTGACCCCTCCCCCTCTCTGTGACCCCTCCCCCTCTCTGACCCCTCCCCCTCTCTCTGACCCCTCCCCCTCTCTGTGACCCCTCCCCCTCTCTGTGACCCCTCCCCCTCTCTGTGACCCCTCTCTGTGACCCCTCCCCCCCTCTGTGACCCCTCCCCCCCTCTGTGACCCCTCCCCCTCTCTGTGACCCCTCCCCCTCTCTGTGACCCCCTCCCCCCCTCTGTGACCCCTCCCCCCCTCTGTGACCCCTCCCCCCCTCTGTGACCCCTCCCCCCCCTCTGTGACCCCTCCCCCCCTCTGTGACCCCTCCCCCCCTCTGTGACCCCTCCCCCCCTCTGTGACCCCTCCCCCCCTCTGTGACCCCTCCCCCCCTCTGTGACCCCTCCCCCCCCTCTGTGACCCCTCCCCCCCTCTGTGACCCCTCCCCCCCTCTGTGACCCCTCCCCCCCTCTGTGACCCCCTCCCCCCCTCTGTGACCCCGCCCCCCCCTCTGTGACCCCGCCCCCCCTCTGTGACCCCCTCCCCCCCCTCTGTGACCCCCTCCCCCCCTCTGTGACCCCGCCCCCCCTCTGTGACCCCTCCCCCCCGCTGTGACCCCTCCCCCTCGCTGTTACCCCTCCCCTGCGGAGAGAAGCCGAATTTTGAATAGAACTTGGGAACATAAAATGGACAACTATATTAGCAAACAGTGATGTAGAACAGCAGTGAAAAATATTTACAACGGTGTTTAACGGAGTCCAGGAAAAATGTATTCCACTAAAAAACAAGAATTAGCTAAACATTAATGAGACACCATTCATGAATAAAGACATGAGGGAATAATTGAGGGTACAGAAAGAGGCATCCACTAAGTACATGGACAGCGGGGGAGAGCATGACGAGAGAGAATACGAAGAGATTAGGAGAGAAGTCAATAAAACAATTAGGTCGGCAAAGAGGAACTATGAAATTAAATTGTCAAGGAACATAAAACAAAAGAGCAAAATATTTTACAAGCACATCAAGAAAACAAGGAAGTTTGGGATGTGAATAGAGCCATTAAGGGATCGTGGGATAGTTAGGACAATACCACAGGTAACGATAGAGAGCGGGCAGAAATATTATATCATTATTTTGCCCCAGTATTTACCAGGGAGATAGAACAGGTGGACCTGACATCGGATGATGAGATTAGTGATGAGATAATTGCATTTGAAATATATTAAATAAACTAATCAAACTGAAACCGGATAAAACCCCTGGTTCGGATGGACCGCATCCGCGCATTTAAAAATAATCTAGGGAAGAGATAGCAGAGGCATTACTACACATATTTAATAATGCATTAGAAAAAGGTGTCGTGCCAGAGGACTGATGGCCAGCTATTCACTGGACATGTTCTATCTCCCTTCTTAAATATAGGGAACTATAGACCTGTCAGCTTAACATCGGCGGTAGGAAAAATAATGGAATCCCTACTAAAGGAGAAAAGAGAAGAACATCTAGAAACCAAAAATATAATAAGGAACAGTCAGCATGGATTTCAAAAGGCAAAGTCTTGCTTGACCAAACTCATTGAATTTTTTGAAGAGGTAACAGAGAGAGTAGACAAGGGTAATGCAGTAGATGTAATTTATCTAGATTTTCAAAAGGCCTTCGATAAGGTACCCCATAATAGACTGATGGACAAGACAGAGATCGATAGATTTTTGAATATTAAGGGAATCAAAGGATATGGGGATAGTGCAGGAAAGTGAAGTTGAGGTAGAAGATCAACCATGATCTCATTGAATGGCAGAGCAGGCTCGCGGGGCCAAATGGCTGACTCCAGCTCCTATTTCTTATGTTCTTATTTTCTTATGTTTTTATGTATTGGAGGTCAATTATCACAGCCCCGGGACATTGCTACAGGAGTTCCTCAGGGCAGTGTCCTAGGCCCAACTATCTTCAGCTGCTTCATCAATGACCTTCCCTCCATCATAAGGTCAGAAATGGGGATGTTCGCTGATGACTGCACAGTGTTCAGCGTCATTCACAACTCCACAGATAATGAAGCAGTCCATGCCCGCATGCAACAAGACCTGGACGACATTCAGGCTTGGGCTGCTAAGTGGCAGGTAACATTTGTGCCACAGAAGTGCCAGGCAATGACTATCTCCAACAAGCGAGAGTCTAACCACCTCCCCTTGACATTCAATGGTATTACCATCGCCAAATCCCCCACCATCAACATCCTGGGTGTCACCATTGACCAGAAACTTAACCGGACCAGCCACATAAATACTGTGGCAACAAGAGCAGGTCAGAGGCTGGGTATTCTGTGGCGAGTGTCTCACCTCCTGACTCCCCAAAGCCTTTCCACCATCTACAAGACACAAGTCAGGAGTGTGATGGAATACTCTCCACTTGCCTGGATGAGTGCAGCTCCAACAACACTCAAGAAGCTCGACACCATCCAGTACAAAGCAGCCTGTTTGATTGGCACCCCATCCACCACCTTAAACATTCACTCCCTCCACCACCGGCGTACCGTGGCTGCAGTGTGTACCATCTACAAGATGCACTGCAGCAACTCGCCAAGGCTTCTTCGGCAGCACCTCGCAAACACGCGACCTCTTCCACCTAGAAGGACAAGGGCAGCAGGCACATGGGAACACCACCACCTCCAAGTCACACACCATCCTGACTTGGAAATATATCATCGATCCTTCATCGTCGCTGGGTCAAAATCCTGGAACTCCCTCCCTAACAGCACTGTGGGAGTACCTTCACCACATGGACTGCAGCGGTTCAAGAAGGCAGCTCACCACCACCTTCTCAAGGGCAATTAGGGACGGGCAATAAATGCTGGCCTTGCCAACGACGCCCACATCCCAGGAACAAATTTTTAAAATCACTGAAGGTATCGATACAGGTTAACGAGGCCATAAAAAAGCTAACCAGGCACTAGGGTTTATTTCTAGAGGGATAGAATTGAAAAGTAGGGAAGTTATGCTAAACCTTGTATCGAACCTTGGTTAGACCACACTCGGAGTACTGCGTACAGTTCTGGTCGCCATATTATAAAAAGGATATAGAGGCACTGGAGAGGGTGCAGAGAAGATTTACAAGGATGATACCAGAAATGCGAGGGTATACATATCAGGAAAGGATGAACAGGCTGGGTCTCTTTTCTCTTGAAAAAAGAAGGCTGAGGGGTGACCGAATAGAGGTCTTTAAAATTATGAAAGGTTTTGATAGAGTGGGTACAGAGAGAATGTTACCCCACCCTCTGTTACCCCACTCTCTGTTACCCCACCCTCTGTTACCCCTCCCTCTGTTACCCCTCCCTCTGTTACCCCTCCCTCTGTTACCCCTCCCTCTGTTACCCCTCCCTCTGTTACCCCACCCTCTGTTACCCCACCCTCTGTTACCCCACCCTCTGTTACCCCCTCCTTCCCCCCGGTTACCCTGAGGCTGAAGCTCCATTTCTTCTCTCTCAGGTGATGAGGGAGGTTCGCAATTTGTGCCCGAACATCACCCGGATTTACAGCATTGGGAGGAGTTTCGGGGGCCTCAAACTCTACGTGATGGAAATATCGGACAACCCGGGAATTCACGAGCTGGGTGAGTGTGAAACCGAGCGTACACGGACTGGGTGAGTGTGAAACCGGGTGTACAGAGGCTGGGTGAGTGTGAAACCGGGTGTACACGGACTGGGTGAGTGTGAAACCGGGTGTACACGGACTGGGTGAGTGTGAAACCGGGTGTACACGAGCTGGGTGAGTGTGAAACCGAGAGTACACGAGCTGGGTGAGTGTGAAACCGGGTGTACACGAGCTGGGTGAGTGTGAAACCAAGTGTACACGAGCTGGGTGAGTGTGAAACCGGGTGTACGCAGGCTGGGTGAGTGTGAAACCAGGTGTACACGGGTGGGTGAGTGTGAAACCGGGTGTACGTAGGCTGGGTGAGTGTGAAACCAAGTGTACACGAGCTGGGTGAGTGTGAAACCGGGTGTACACAAGCTGGGTGAGTGTGAAACGGGTGTACACGGGCTGGGTGAGTGTGAAACCGGGTGTACATGGGCTGGGTGAGTGTGAAACCGGGTGTACACGGGCTGGGTGAGTGTGAAACCGGGTGTACATGAGTTGGTGAGTGTGAAACCGGGTGTACACGAGCTGGGTGAGTGTGAAACCGAGTGTACACGGGCTGGGTGAGTGTGAAACCGGGTGTACATGGGCTGGGTGAGTGTGAAACCGAGAGTACACGGGCTGGGTGAGTGTGAAACCGAGCGTACACGGGCTGGGTGAGTGTGAAACCGGGTGTACACGGGCTGGGTGAGTGATAAACCGGGTGTACACGGGCTGGGTGAGTGTGAAACCGGGTGTACACGGGCTGGGTGAGTGTGAAAACGGGTGTACACGGACTGGGTGAGTGTGAAACCGGGTGTACACGAGCTGGGTGAGTGTGAAACCGGGTGTACACGAGCTGGGTGAGTGTGAAACCAGGCGTACACGAGCTGGGTGAGTGTGAAACTGGGTGTACACGAGCTGGGTGAGTGTGAAACCGGGTGTACATGAGTTGGTAAGTGTGAAACCGAGTGTATCTGGGCTGGGTGAATGTGAAACCGGGTGTACATGGGCTGGGTGAGTGTGAAACCAAGTGTACACGAGCTGGGTGAGTGTGAAACCGGGTGCACATGGGCTGGGTGAGTGTGAAACCGAGCATACACGGGCTGGGTGAGTGTGAACCGGATGTACACAGGCTGGGTGAGTGTGAAACCAAGTGTACACGAGCTGGGTGAGTGTGAAACCGGGTGCACATGGGCTGGGTGAGTGTGAAACCGGCATACACGGGCAGGGTGAGTGAGAAACCGGGTGTACACGGGCTGGGTGAGTGTGAAACCAAGTGTACACGAGCTGGGTGAGTGTGAAACCGGGTGCACATGGGCTGGGTGAGTGTGAAACCGGGCATACACGGGCAGGGTGAGTGAGAAACCGGGTGTACACGGGCTGGGTGAGTGAGAAACCGGGTGTACACGGGCTGGGGGAGTGAGAAACCAGGTGTACACGGGCAGGGTGAGTGAGAAACCGGGTGTACACGGGCTGGGTGAGTGTGAAACCGAGTGTACACGGGCTGGGTGAGTGTGAAACCGGGTGTACACGGGCTGGGTGAGTGAGAAACCGAGCGTACACGGGCAGGGTGAGTGAGAAACCGGGTGTACACGGGCAGGGTGAGTGAGAAACCGAGTGTACACGGGCAGGGTGAGTGAGAAACCGGGTGTACACGGGCTGGGTGAGTGAGAAACCGAGTGTACACGGGCAGGGTGAGTGAGAAACCGGGTGTACACGGGCTGGGTGAGTGTGAAACCGAGTGTACACGGGCTGGGTGAGTGTGAAACCGGGTGTACACGGGCTGGGTGAGTGAGAAACCGAGCGTACACGGGCAGGGTGAGTGAGAAACCGGGTGTACACGGGCAGGGTGAGTGAGAAACCAGGTGTACACGGGCAGGGTGAGTGAGAAACCGGGTGTACACGGGCTGGGTGAGTGTGAAACCGAGTGTACACGGGCTGGGTGAGTGTGAAACCGGGTGTACACGGGCTGGGTGAGTGTGAAACCGAGTGTACACGGGCTGGGTGAGTTTGAAACCGAGCGTACATGGGCTGGGTGAGTGTGAAACCGGGTGTACACGGGCTGGGTGAGTTTGAAACCGAGCGTACATGGGCTGGGTGAGTGTGAAACCGGGTGTACACGGACTGGCTGAGCGTGAAACCGGGCATACACGGGCAGGGTGAGTGAGAAACCGGGTGTACACGGGCAGGGTGAGTGAGAAACCAGGTGTACACGGGCAGGGTGAGTGAGAAACCGGGTGTACACGGGCTGGGTGAGTGTGAAACCGAGTGTACACGGGCTGGGTGAGTGTGAAACCGGGTGTACACGGCTGGGTGAGTGTGAAACCGAGTGTACACGGGCTGGGTGAGTGTGAAACCGGGTGTACACGGGCTGGGTGAGTTTGAAACCGGGCGTACGCAAGCTGGGTGAGTGTGAAACCGGGTGTACATGGGTTGGTGAGTGTGAAACCGGGCGTACATGAGCTGGGTGAGTGTGAGACCGGGTGTACACGGGCTGGGTGAGTGTGAAACCAGGTGTACACGCGTGGGTTAGTGTGAAACCGGGTGTACACGAGCTGGGTGAGTGTGAAACCGGGTGTACATGGGCTGGGTGAGTGTGAAACCGGGTGTACATGAGTTGGTGAGTGTGAAACCGGGTGTACACGAGCTGGGTGAGTGTGAAACCGGGTGTACACGGGCTGGGTGAGTGTGAAACCGGGTGTACACAGGCTGGGTGAGTGTGAAACCGGGTGTACACGAGCTGGGTGAGTGTGAAACCGGGTGTACACGGGCTGGGTGAGTGTGAAACCGGGCGTACACGGGCTGGGTGAGTGTGAGACCGGGCGTACACGGGCTGGGTGAGTGTGAGACCGGGTGTACACGAGCTGGGTGAGTGTGAAACCGAGTGTACACGGGCTGGGTGAGTGTGAAACCGGGTGTACACGGGCTGGGCGAGTGTGAAACCGGGTGTACACGAGCTGGGCGAGTGTGAAACCGGGTGTACACGGGCTGGGTGAGTGTGAATCCGGGTGTACACGAGCTGGGTGAGTGTGAAACCGGGTGTACACGAGCTGGGTGAGTGTGAAACCGGGTGTACACGGGCTGGGCGAGTGTGAAACCGGGTGTACACGAGCTGGGTGAGTGTGAAACCGGGTGTACACGGGTTGGTGAGTGTGAAACCGGGTGTACCTGGGCTGGGTGAGTGTGAAACCGGGTGTACCTGTGCTGGGTGAGTGTGAAACCGAGCGTACATGGGCTGGGTGAGTGTGAAACCGAGCGTACATGGGCTGGGTGAGTGTGAAACCAAGTGAACATGAGCTGGGTGAGTGTGAATCCAGGTGTACACGGGTTGGTGAGTGTGAAACCGGGTGTAACTGGGCTGGGTGAATGTGAAACCGGGTGTACATGGGCTGGGTGAGTGTGAAACCGAGCGTACATGGGCTGGGTGAGTGTGAAACCAAGTGTACACGAGCTGGGTGAGTGTGAAACCGAGCGTACATGGGCTGGGTGAGTGTGAAACC
The DNA here is from genome assembly GCF_052327205.1 of Somniosus microcephalus. NCBI lineage: Eukaryota > Metazoa > Chordata > Chondrichthyes > Squaliformes > Somniosidae > Somniosus > Somniosus microcephalus. The sequence continues at coordinate 390,170,414 of NC_140988.1, read as the reverse complement.
AAGTGTACACGAGCTGTGTGAGTGTGAAACCGGATGTACACGGACTGGCTGAGTGTGAAACCGGGCGTACACGGGCAGGGTGAGTGAGAAACCTGGTGTACACGGGCTGGGTGAGTGTGAAACCGAGTGTACACGGGCTGGGTGAGTGTGAAACCGGGTGTACACGGGCTGGGTGAGTTTGAAACCGGGCGTACGCGAGCTGGGTGAGTGTGAAACCGGGTGTACATGGGTTGGTGAGTGTGAAACCGGGCGTACACGAGCTGGGTGAGTTTGAAACCGAGTGTACATGGGCTGGGTGAGTGTGAAACCGGGTGTACATGAGTTGGTGAGTGTGAAACCGGGTGTACATGAGCTGGGTGAGTGTGAAACCGGGTGTACACCGGTGGGTGAGTGTGAAACCGGGTGTACACGGGCTGGGTGAGTGTGAAACCGGGTGTACACGGGCTGGGTGAGTGTGAAACCGGGTGTACACGGGCTGGGTGAGTGTGAAACCGGGTGTACACGGGCTGGGTGAGTGTGAAACCGGGTGTACACGGGCTGGGTGAGTGTGAAAATTGGTGTACACAGGTTGGTGAGTGTGAAACCGGGTGTACACGAGCTGGGTGAGTCGGAAACCGGGTGTACACGAGCTGGGTGAGTGGGAAACCGGGTGTACACGGGTTGGTGAGTGTGCAACCGGGTGTACACGAGCTGGGTGAGTGTGAGACCGAGTGTACACGAGCTGGGTGAGTGTGAAAGCGAGTGTACACGAGCTGGGTGAGTGTGAAACCGGGCGTACACGAGCTGGGTGAGTGTGAAACCGGGCGTACACGAGCTGGGTGAGTGTGAAACCGGGTGTACATGGGCTGGGTGAGTGTGAATCCGGGTGTACACGAGCTGGGTTAGTGTGAAACCGGGTGTACACGGACTGGGTGAGTGTGAAAGCGGGTGTACAGAGGCTGGGTGAGTGTGAAACCGGGTGTACACGGACTGGGTGAGTGTGAAACCAGGTGTACACGGGTGGGTGAGTGTGAAACCGGGTGTACATAAGCTGGGTGAGTGTGAAACCGGGTGTACACGGGCTGGGTGAGTGTGAAACCAGGTGTACACGGGTGGGTGAGTGTGAAACCGGGTGTACACAAGCTGGGTGAGTGTGAAACCGGGTGTACACGGGCTGGGTGAGTGTGAAACCGGGTGTACACGAGCTGGGTGAGTGTGAAACCAGGTGTACACGGGTGGGTGAGTGTGAAACCGGGTGTACACAAGCTGGGTGAGTGTGAAACCGGGTGTACACGGGCTGGGTGAGTGTGAAACCAGGTGTACACAAGTGGGTGAGTGTGAAACCGGGTGTACACAAGCTGGGTGAGTGTGAAACCGGGTGTACACGGGCTGGGTGAGTGTGAAACCGGGTGTACACGAGCTGGGTGAGTGTGAAACCGGGTGTACACGGGCTGGGTGAGTGTGAAACCGGGTGTACACGGGCTGGGTGAGTGTGAAACCGGGTGTACATGAGTTGGTGAGTGTGAAACCGGGTGTACACGAGCTGGGTGAGTGTGAAACCGAGAGTACACGGGCTGGGTGAGTGTGAAACCGAGCGTACACGGGCTGGGTGAGTGTGAAACCGGGCGTACACGGGCTGGGTGAGTGTGAAACCGGGCGTACACGGGCTGGGTGAGTGTGAAACCGGGTGTACACGGGCTGGGTGAGTGTGAAACCGGGTGTACACAGGCTGGGTGAGTGTGAAAACGGGTGTACACGGACTGGGTGAGTGTGAAACCGGGTGTACACGAGGTGGGTGAGTGTGAAACTGGGTGTACACGAGCTGGGTGAGTGTGAAACCGGGTGTACATGAGTTGGTGAGTGTGAAACCGTGTGTACATGAGCTGGGTGAGTGTGAAACCGGGTGTACATGGGCTCGGTGAGTGTGAAACCGGGTGTACATGGGCTGGGTGAGTGAGAAACCGGGTGTACACGGGCTGGGTGAGTGTGAAACCGGGTGTACACGGGCTGGGTGAGTGTGAAAACGGGTGTACACAGACTGGGTGAGTGTGAAACCGGGTGTACACGAGCTGGGTGAGTGTGAAACCGGGTGTACACGAGCTGGGTGAGTGTGAAACCGGGCGTACACGAGCTGGGTGAGTGTGAAACTGGGTGTACACGAGCTGGGTGAGTGTGAAACCGGGTGTACACGAGCTGGGTGAGTGTGAAACCGGGTGTATCTGGGCTGGGTGAATGTAAAACCGGGTGTACATGGGCTGGGTGAGTGTGAAACCAAGTGTACACGAGCTGGGTGAGTGTGAAACCGGGTGTACATGAGTTGGTAAGTGTGAAACCGAGTGTATCTGGGCTGGGTGAATGTGAAACCGGGTGTACATGGGCTGGGTGAGTGTGAAACCAAGTGTACACGAGCTGGGTGAGTGTGAAACCGGGTGCACATGGGCTGGGTGAGTGTGAAACCGAGCATACACGGGCTGGGTGAGTGTGAACCGGATGTACACAGGCTGGGTGAGTGTGAAACCGGATGTACACGGACTGGGTGAGTGTGAAACCGGGTGTACACGGGCTGGGTGAGTGTGAAACCGAGTGTACACGGGCTGGGTGAGTGTGAAACCGGGTGTACACGGGCTGGGTGAGTTTGAAACCGGGCGTACGCAAGCTGGGTGAGTGTGAAACCGGGTGTACATGGGTTGGTGATTGTGAAACCGGGCGTACATGAGCTGGGTGAGTGTGAGACCGGGTGTACACGGGCTGGGTGAGTGTGAAACCTGGTGTACACGCGTGGGTTAGTGTGAAACCGGGTGTACACGAGCTGGGTGAGTGTGAAACCGGGTGTACATGGGCTGGGTGAGTGTGAAACCGGGTGTACATGAGTTGGTGAGTGTGAAACCGGGTGTACACGAGCTGGGTGAGTGTGAAACCGGGTGTACACGGGCTGGGTGAGTGTGAAACCGGGTGTACACAGGCTGGGTGAGTGTGAAACCGGGTGTACACGAGCTGGGTGAGTGTGAAACCGGGTGTACACGGGCTGGGTGAGTGTGAAACCGGGCGTACACGGGCTGGGTGAGTGTGAGACCGGGCGTACACGGGCTGGGTGAGTGTGAGACCGGGTGTACACGAGCTGGGTGAGTGTGAAACCGAGTGTACACGGGCTGGGTGAGTGTGAAACCGGGTGTACACGGGCTGGGCGAGTGTGAAACCGGGTGTACACGAGCTGGGCGAGTGTGAAACCGGGTGTACACGGGCTGGGCGAGTGTGAATCCGGGTGTACACGAGCTGGGTGAGTGTGAAACCGGGTGTACACGAGCTGGGTGAGTGTGAAACCGGGTGTACACGGGCTGGGCGAGTGTGAAACCGGGTGTACACGAGCTGGGTGAGTGTGAAACCGGGTGTACACGGGTTGGTGAGTGTGAAACCGGGTGTACCTGGGCTGGGTGAGTGTGAAACCGGGTGTACCTGTGCTGGGTGAGTGTGAAACCGAGCGTACATGGGCTGGGTGAGTGTGAAACCGAGCGTACATGGGCTGGGTGAGTGTGAAACCAAGTGTACATGAGCTGGGTGAGTGTGAATCCAGGTGTACACGGGTTGGTGAGTGTGAAACCGGGTGTACCTGGGCTGGGTGAATGTGAAACCGGGTGTACATGGGCTGGGTGAGTGTGAAACCGAGCGTACATGGGCTGGGTGAGTGTGAAACCAAGTGTACACGAGCTGGGTGAGTGTGAAACCGAGCGTACATGGGCTGGGTGAGTGTGAAACCAAGTGTACACGAGCTGTGTGAGTGTGAAACCGGATGTACACGGACTGGCTGAGTGTGAAACCGGGCGTACACGGGCAGGGTGAGTGAGAAACCGGGTGTACACGGGCTGGGTGAGTGTGAAACCGAGTGTACACGGGCTGGGTGAGTGTGAAACCGGGTGTACACGGGCTGGGTGAGTTTGAAACCGGGCGTACGCGAGCTGGGTGAGTGTGAAACCGGGTGTACATGGGTTGGTGAGTGTGAAACCGGGCGTACACGAGCTGGGTGAGTTTGAAACCGAGTGTACATGGGCTGGGTGAGTGTGAAACCGGGTGTACATGAGTTGGTGAGTGTGAAACCGGGTGTACATGAGCTGGGTGAGTGTGAAACCGGGTGTACACCGGTGGGTGAGTGTGAAACCGGGTGTACACGGGCTGGGTGAGTGTGAAACCGGGTGTACACGGGCTGGGTGAGTGTGAAACCGGGTGTACACGGGCTGGGTGAGTGTGAAACCGGGTGTACACGGGCTGGGTGAGTGTGAAAATTGGTGTACACAGGTTGGTGAGTGTGAAACCGGGTGTACACGAGCTGGGTGAGTCGGAAACCGGGTGTACACGAGCTGGGTGAGTGGGAAACCGGGTGTACACGGGTTGGTGAGTGTGCAACCGGGTGTACACGAGCTGGGTGAGTGTGAGACCGAGTGTACACGAGCTGGGTGAGTGTGAAAGCGAGTGTACACGAGCTGGGTGAGTGTGAAACCGGGCGTACACGAGCTGGGTGAGTGTGAAACCGGGCGTACACGAGCTGGGTGAGTGTGAAACCGGGTGTACATGGGCTGGGTGAGTGTGAATCCGGGTGTACACGAGCTGGGTGAGTGTGAAACCGGGTGTACACGGACTGGGTGAGTGTGAAAGCGGGTGTACAGAGGCTGGGTGAGTGTGAAACCGGGTGTACACGGACTGGGTGAGTGTGAAACCGGGTGTACACGAGCTGGGTGAGTGTGAAACCGAGAGTACACGAGCTGGGTGAGTGTGAAACCGGGTGTACACGAGCTGGGTGAGTGTGAAACCGGGTGTACACGGGCTGGGTGAGTGTGAAACCAGGTGTACACGGGTGGGTGAGTGTGAAACCGGGTGTACACAAGCTGGGTGAGTGTGAAACCGGGTGTACACGGGCTGGGTGAGTGTGAAACCAGGTGTATACAAGCTGGGTGAGTGTGAAACCGGGTGTACACGGGCTGGGTGAGTGTGAAACCGGGTGTACACGAGCTGGGTGAGTGTGAAACCAGGTGTACACGGGTGGGTGAGTGTGAAACCGGGTGTACACAAGCTGGGTGAGTGTGAAACCGGGTGTACACGGGCTGGGTGAGTGTGAAACCAGGTGTACACGGGTGGGTGAGTGTGAAACCGGGTGTACACAAGCTGGGTGAGTGTGAAACCGGGTGTACACGGGCTGGGTGAGTGTGAAACCGGGTGTACACGAGCTGGGTGAGTGTGAAACCGGGTGTACACGGGCTGGGTGAGTGTGAAACCGGGTGTACACGGGCTGGGTGAGTGTGAAACCGGGTGTACATGAGTTGGTGAGTGTGAAACCGGGTGTACACGAGCTGGGTGAGTGTGAAACCGAGAGTACACGGGCTGGGTGAGTGTGAAACCGAGCATACATGGGCTGGGTGAGTGTGAAACCGGGCGTACACGGGCTGGGTGAGTGTGAAACCGGGCGTACACGGGCTGGGTGAGTGTGAAACCGGGTGTACACGGGCTGGGTGAGTGTGAAACCGGGTGTACACAGGCTGGGTGAGTGTGAAAATGGGTGTACACGGACTGGGTGAGTGTGAAACCGGGTGTACACGAGGTGGGTGAGTGTGAAACCGGGTGTACACGAGCTGAGTGAGTGTGAAACCGGGCGTACACGAGCTGGGTGAGTGTGAAACTGGGTGTACACGAGCTGGGTGAGTGTGAAACCGGGTGTACATGAGTTGGTGAGTGTGAAACCGTGTGTACACGAGCTGGGTGAGTGTGAAACCGGGTGTACATGGGCTGGGTGAGTGTGAAACCAGGTGTACACGCGTGGGTGAGTGTGAAACCGGGTGTACACGAGCTGGGTGATTGTGAAACCGGGTGTACATGGGCTGGGTGAGTGTGAAACCGGGTGTACACAAGCTGGGTGAGTGTGAAACCGGGTGTACACGGGCTGGGTGAGTGTGAAACCGGGTGTACACGAGCTGGGTGAGTGTGAAACCGGGTGTACACGGGCTGGGTGAGTGTGAAACCGGGTGTACACGGGCTGGGTGAGTGTGAAACCGGGTGTACATGAGTTGGTGAGTGTGAAACCGGGTGTACACGAGCTGGGTGAGTGTGAAACCGAGAGTACACGGGCTGGGTGAGTGTGAAACCGAGCGTACATGGGCTGGGTGAGTGTGAAACCGGGCGTACACGGGCTGGGTGAATGTGAAACCGGGCGTACACGGGCTGGGTGAGTGTGAAACCGGGTGTACACGGGCTGGGTGAGTGTGAAACCGGGTGTACACAGGCTGGGTGAGTGTGAAAACGGGTGTACACGGACTGGGTGAGTGTGAAACCGGGTGTACACGAGGTGGGTGAATGTGAAACCGGGTGTACACGAGCTGAGTGAGTGTGAAACCGGGCGTACACGAGCTGGGTGAGTGTGAAACTGGGTGTACACGAGCTGGGTGAGTGTGAAACCGGGTGTACATGAGTTGGTGAGTGTGAAACCGGGTGTACACGAGCTGGGTGATTGTGAAACCGGGTGTACATGGGCTGGGTGAGTGTGAAACCGGGTGTACATGAGTTGGTGAGTGTGAAACCGGGTGTACACGGGCTGGGTGAGTGTGAAACCGGGTGTACACGGGCTGGGTGAGTGTGAAACCGGGTGTACACTGGCTGGGTGAGTGTGAAACCGGGTGTACATGGGCTGGGTGAGTGTGAAACCGGGTGTACATGAGTTGGTGAGTGTGAAACCGGGTGTACGCGAGCTGGGTGAGTGTGAAACCGGGTGTACACGAGCTGGGTGAGTGTGAAACCGGGTGTACACGGGCTGGGTGAGTGTGAAACCGGGCGTACACGGGCTGGGTGAGTGTGAGACCGGGTGTACATGGGCTGGGTGAGTGTGAAACCGGGTGTACACGAGCTGGGTGAGTGTGAAACCGGGTGTACACGGGCTGGGTGAGTGTGAAACCGGGTGTACACGGGCTGGGCGAGTGTGAAACCGGGTGTACACGAGCTGGGTGAGTGTGAAACCGGGTGTACACGGGCTGGGTGAGTGTGAATCCGGGTGTACACGAGCTGGGTGAGTGTGAAACCGGATGTACACGGGCTGGGTGAGTGTGAAACCGGGTGTACACGGGATGGGCGAGTGTGAAATCGGGTGTACACGAGCTGGGTGAGTATGAAACCGGGTGTACACGGGTTGGTGAGTGTGAAACCGGGTGTACACGGGTTGGTGAGTGTGAAACCGGGTGTACCTGGGCTGGGTGAATGTGAAACCGGGTGTACATGGGCTGGGTGAGTGTGAAAACGAGCGTACACGGGCTGGGTGAGTGTGAAACCAAGTGTACACGAGCTGGGTGAGTGTGAAACCGGGTGTACACAGGCTGGGTGAGTGTGAAACCGAGCGTACATGGGCTGGGTGAGTGTGAAACCGAGCATACACGGGCTGGGTGAGTGTGAACCGGATGTACACAGGCTGGGTGAGTGTGAAACTGGATGTACACGGACTGGCTGAGTGTGAAACCGGGCGTACACGGGCAGGGTGAGTGAGAAACCGGGTGTACACGGGCTGGGTGAGTGTGAAACCGAGTGTACACGGGCTGGGTGAGTGTGAAACCGGGTGTTCACGGGCTGGGTGAGTTTGAAACCGGGCGTACGCGAGCTGGGTGAGTGTGAAACCGGGTGTACATGAGTTGGGTGAGTTTGAAACCGGGCGTACACGAGCTGGGTGAGTTTGAAACCGAGTGTACGTGGGCTGGGTGAGTGTGAAACCGGGCGTACACGAGCTGGGTGAGTGTGAAACCGGGTGTACACCGGTGGGTGAGTGTGAAACCGGGTGTACACGGGCTGGGTGAGTGTGAAACCGGGTGTACACGGGCTGGGTGAGTGTGAAACCGGGTGTACATGGGCTGGGTGAGTGTGAAACCGGGTGTACACGGGCTGGGTGAGTGTGAAAACTGGTGTACACAGGTTGGTGCGTGTGAAACCGGGTGTACACGAGCTGGGTGAGTGGGAAACCGGGTGTACACGAGCTGGGTGAGTGGGAAACCGGGTGTACACGGGTTGGTGAGTGTGAAACCGGGTGTACACGAGCTGGGTGAGTGTGAGACCGAGTGTACACGAGCTGGGTGAGTGTGAAACCGAGTGTACACGAGCTGGGTGAGTGTGAAACCGGGCGTACACGAGCTGGGTGAGTGTGAAACCAGGTGTACACGGGCTGGGTGAGTGTGAATCCGGGTGTACACGAGCTGGGTGAGTGTGAAACCGGGTGTACACGGGCTGGGCGAGTGTGAAACCGGGTGTACACCGGCTGGGCGAGTGTGAAACCGGGTGTACACGAGCTGGGTGAGTGTGAAACTGGGTGTACACGAGCTGGGTGAGTGTGAATCCGGGTGTACACGAGCTGGGTGAGTGTGAAACCGGGTGTACACGGGCTGGGTGAGTGTGAAACCGGGTGTACACCGGCTGGGCGAGTGTTATACCGGGTGTACATGGGCTGGGCGAGTGTGAAACCGGGTGTACACGAGCTGGGTGAGTGTGAAACTGGGTGTACACGAGCTGGGTGAGTGTGAAACAGAGTGTACACGAGCTGGGTGAGTGTGAAACCGGGTGTACACGAGCTGGGTGAGTGTGAAACCAGGTGTACACGGGTTGGTGAGTGTGAAACCAGGTGTACCTGGGCTGGGTGAGTGTAAAACCGGATGTACACGGGCTGGGTGAGTGTGAAACCGGGTGTACCTGGGCTGGGTGAGTGTGAAACCGAGCGTACATGGGCTGGGTGAGTGTGAAACCGGGTGTACACAGGCTGGGTGAGTGTGAAACCGGGTGTACACGAGCTGGGTGAGTGTGAAACCGGGTGTACATGGGCTGGGTGAGTGTGAAACCGAGAGTACACGGGCTGGGTGAGTGTGAACCGGATGTGCACAGGCTGGGTGAGTGTGAAACCGGATGTACACGGACTGGCTGAGTGTGAAACCGAGAGTACACGGGCTGGGTGAGTGTGAAACCGAGCGTACACGGGCTGGGTGAGTGTGAACCGGATGTACACAGGCTGGGTGAGTGTGAAACCGGATGTACACGGACTGGCTGAGTGTGAAACCGGGTGTACGCGGGCAGGGTGAGTGAGAAACCGGGCGTACGCGAGCTGGGTGAGTGTGAAACCGGGTGTGCACGAGCTGGGTGAGTGTGAAACCAGGCGTACACCGGCTGGGTGAGTGTGAAACCGGGTGTACATGAGCTGGGTGAGTGTGAAACCGGGTGTACACGCGTTGGTGAGTGTGAAACCGGGTGTCCACGGGCTGGTTGAGTGTGAAACCAGGTGTACACGGGCTGGGTGAGTGTGAAACCTGGCGTACGCGAGCTGGGTGAGTGTGAAACCGGGCGTACGCAAGCTGGGTGAGTGTGAAACCGGGCGTACACGAGCTGGGTGAGTGTGAAACCGGGTGTACATGAGCTGGGTGAGTGTGAAACCGGGTGTGCACGGGCTGGGTGAGTGTGAAACTGAGCGTACACGGGCTGGGTGAGTGTGAAACCGGGTGTACACGGACTGAGTGAGTGTGAAACCGGGCGTACACGAGCTGGGTGAGTGTGAAACCGGGTGTACATGAGCTGGGTGAGTGTGAAACTGGGCGCACATGGGCTGGGTGAGTGTGAAACCGAGTGTACACGGGCAGGGTGAGTGTGAAACCGGGTGTTCACGGGTTGGTGAGTCTGAAACCGAGCGTACACGGGCTGGGTGAGTGTGAAACCGGGTGTACCCGGGCTGGGTGCGTGTGAAACCGGGTGTACACGGGTTGGAGAGTGTGAAACCGGGTGTACACGAGTTGGGTGAGTGTGAACGTTGATGTACGCGAGCTGGGTGAGTGTGAAACCGAGAGTACACGGGCTGGGTGAGTGTGAAACCGAGAGTACACGGGCTGGGTGAGTGTGAACCCGGGTGTACACGGTGAATATTCAGCGATATTTCAATCCACTAACTGATTTCACCGGTCAACCAGAGAGAGTCCAACACTGGGCACTGGATATTGCCCTCTGGCTCCTGTTCACTGGGCTCCAGGAATCTCACGGCTTCTGTTGCAAGAAATAGTTGGAGAATTTGAATTCAATTTTAAAAAGCTGGTTTCAGGAAAAGCAGCATGAGGCAGTTGGATTGTCGTAGAAACCCTGGACTAATGATCCAGAGACATGAGTTCAAATCCCACCCCGGCAGCTGGGGAATTTAAATTCAGTTCATTAAATAAATCTGGAATAAAAAGCTAGTATCAGTAATGGTGACCATGAAACTATTGGATTGTCGTAAACCCATCTGGTTCACTAATGTCCTTTAGGGAAGGAAGTCTGCCGTCCTTACCCGGTCTGGCCGATATGTGACTCCAGACCCACAGCAATGTGGTTGACTCTTAACTGCCCTCTGGAATGGCCGAGCAAGTCACTCAGTCGTAACAAACCGCGATCAGTGCTTCGTGAAGGTTCAGCACCACATTCTGAGGGCAACTGGGGAGGGGCAATAAATACCGGCCTTGCCAGCGACGCCCACATCCCAAGAAATGGTTAAAAAAAAACCTGGGAGAATAATCATGGGAGTGTAGCGATTCGTGTGCATCGCCACTAAATAATCGAGTTCGACTTCGACGAACTATAAATAAGTTGTTTATTTACAGGAACAGGTTAAATACAACAGGTAAGGTAGCAGGTAAGATGGCTGACTGTAGGAGCACCGTGGTGTAGGTCTTTCCCCAGCGGGGACGCCACGAGGACTGCGTTCGCAGTCCTGTGGAGAGCGTGATGACGTCATCTGGCGTCACTGGCCGTTGAGGCCGAAGTCGCAGGAGCGGGAGCTGGAGGCCAGACTGAGCTGGTGCTTGCCGCGGGAGCGGAAGATCACGTCGCTCCCGTCGGCTGGCCGATGCGGCCAAAGTCGCGAGGCCGGGCTGTGCTGGCGGCCGTCCTGGAAGGCCGAGTCGGGCCGGCGGCCGCTGCACGTACATCACGTGGTATGTGACATGACGTCAGCGCGCTAGGGCGCGTCTTAAAGGGGCAACGGCCCAAATAGGTAGGTTAAAGGGGCAACGGCCCCAACAGGTAAGTTATACATACAGTAAGGTAAGTTAAAGGGAATTATGTATCTCAATGTAAGGGACAACTGGTGATACCGCCACATAGGCGACCCCAAAATTCGCTTTAACGAAAGTCCAAGGATGAGATGGTCTGACGAGCTGGTGGTCATGGCGGTCGTGCTGTCTCGACTTGGTAGGCGAGGTCTGAAGATGCTGCTCGTGAGCGGATCCTTACGCGCGTCGTGGCGAATAAAGTGTATCCGTCAGGCGAAGGACCGTGGAGACGTGTGAAACAGCAGGCCTTGTCAGAGTGACGGGCAGGTTGGGCGGACGCGGGCGATGACTCTGTTGATGTTGGAACAAGTCCTTGTTCTGACAAAATCTGCAGGAACGCCGACGGGCGATCCAGAAGGACTTGACTGGCGAGGTCGGTGAACTCGCCGACAGGCGAGTGAAACCTTCAGGAGGCTGGAACACGCGGAACGGTGCGTGCCATAGTGCTACGACGTTAACACAACAGAGGGTGAAGAGTTGCTGCGTTGATCAGTGATTGGTGAGGCCAGCAACTTTCACGTGGCTGATCGCGCCCGCAGGATGCCCGTTGGACCCGTCCTCGATGTGTGCAGCGTCAGTAGAGGTTTGCGTTTGTTAAAGGGAAAACTGGAGAAAGGGCGGCAACGGTCCGGGTTGTTGTTGCTTTCAGGAGGGGTCAACTCTGCCTGGAGGGCGGCAACACTTGTAACTGTTGTAGATTTAGGAGAACACAGCCGGGAGGGCGGCACGCTTTTTGTTCACGCCGAATCGTGTAGCAGGTAACACAACCAGCAGGCTGAAGGGCTGGTGCGTCGTCGGCGGAGAAGGTGTCGTCGTTTTTCACGAGGGATAGGTCCTCGTGGTTCGCGAGGGATGGGTCCTCGTGCGCAAGGAGTGCGTCCTCGTGTTTCGTGGGGGTGAATCCTCGTGGTATCCCCGCAGGGCGCGCTCTGATTTTGTGGGCCCGAATATGCTGTACCCCACGCTTGGAGAAATGTATACTTGCTGTTGCTTTGGACGTAGAGGCAGACGATCCGTGTGACGGTAGGAAAGACGAGTATTGGGACCGTAAGCAAGTGCGTGGTTGGCGCTGCATCGATGTTCTCGTCGAACGGGGCTTCTACCTTTATAAAGCACGAGGGAGACTGTGGCTCCCTGGATTGTGGTAGCGACAGCAAAACGGCTGGTGCTTCCATGGCGTGCTTCTTCTTTGAAAATTGCTCACAAAAAAACGGGGTCCGGTTGAGTTTTGTCCGTGTCAAATAGGATCTGCTCCAGACTGCGCTTACCTTGCGAATATGTTCGCAAAGACGGGGTCGCCTTTGGAGGAATCGGTGTTAGGCGTTTGCTGTTCCGTGGTTGTTCGTCGGTTGCACGTCGGTCGTCTTGTGGGAAGATGAGGTTCAGGCGTGCGTTGCTACCATGAAAATCGTTCACGGATACGGGTTCACCAATTGTAGTGTTGGAATTGATGAGCTCCCGTACTCACGTCGTTGGGTCACCAATGTAGCAATTCGTGTGCATCGCCACTAAATAATCGAGTTCGACTTCGACGAACTATAAATAAGTTGTTTATTTACAGGAACAGGTTAAATACAACAGGTAAGGTAGCATTTGCGTTGTGACGTCATCACGTTGTTCACGATTCCCGCCCGTGATGCGCGTCGTTGCGTCGCTGGCCGTTGAGGCCGAAGTCGCGGGAGCTGGAGGCCAGGCAGAGCCTTGCCGCGGGAGCGGAAGATCGCGATGCTCCCGTCGGCTGACCGATGCGGCCGAAGTCGCGAGGCCGGGCTTTGCTGGCGGCCGTCCTGGAAGGCCGAGTCGGGCCGGTGGCCGCCGCACGTACGTCACGTGGTACGTGACGTGACGTCAGCGCGCTAGGGCGCGTCTTAAAGGGGCAACGGCCCAAACAGGTAGGTTAAAGGGGCAACGGCCCAAACAGGTAAGTTATACATACAGTAAGGTAAGTTAAAGGGAATTATGTATCTCAATGTAAGGGACAACCGGTGGTACCGCCACAGGAGCACGTTTGCTAATTAGTTCTAAAAATATTGGAGATGGGAGAAAAGCTTGACCGAGCGGGGCGGTAGAACACGAGGTGAAACCTCGAGGAATACGCCAGGCACGGGTGGCCACCTGACTCCATTCTGTGCGGGAGGCGGAGTGAATTTTTCCTCATGTTTCCTGGGATTTTTCCTGCTTGGATTTTTCAGGAGAGCCAGAGTTCCGGTACGTGGGAGGGATGCATGGCAATGAGGTGCTGGGCCGTGAGTTACAGATCTTTCTCATGCAGTATCTGTGCAAGGAATACCGGAAGGGGAACCCACGTGTGGTCAAGCTGGTGGACAGCACGCGGATACACCTGTTGCCTTCCATGAATCCGGACGGACATGAGCTGGCCTATTCGCTGGTAGGAGCAGGACAACACGGGGTCGGGGGGCAGGGAAACTGCGGGGTCAGGGGGTAAGGACAGCATAGAGTCAGGGACAGCGCGGGGTCAGGGGGCAGGGACACCGCTGGGTCAGGGGGCAGGGACAGCATGAGGTCAGGGGGCAAGGACAGCACGGGATTAGGGGGCAGGGGTCAGAGGACAGGGTTGGAACAGGGTCAGGGGGCAGGGACACCGTGGGGTCAGGGACACCACGGGGTCAGGGACAGCATGGGGTCGGGGGCAGGGACAGCATGGGGTCAGGGGGCAGGGACAGCGTGGGGTCAGGGGGCAGGGACAGCGCAGGGTCAGGGGGCAAGGACAGCATGGGGTCAGGGGGCAGGGACAGCGCGGGGTCGGGGGCAGTGACAGCAGGGCCGTGGGATTAGTTCGGGATGGATACAGGGCTATGGGGAGAGAGCGGGGCATTGGGATTAGTTCGGGATGGATACAGGGCTATGGGGAGAGAGCGGGGCATTGGGATTAGTTTGGGGATTGATACAGGGCTATGGGGAGAGAGCGAGGCAGTGGGATTAGTTTGGGATTGATACAGGGCTATGGGGAGAGAGCGAGGCAGTGGGATTAGTTTGGGATTGGTACAGGGCTATGGGCAGAGAGCGGGCAGTGGGATTAGTTTGGGATTGACATAGGGCTCTGGGAAGAGAGCAGGGCAATGTGATTAGTCTGCGATTGATACAGGACTATGGGGAGAGAGCGGGGCAGTGGGATTAGTTTGGGATTGATACAGGGCTATGGGGAGAAAGCGGGGCAGTGGGATTCATTTGTGATTGATACAGGGCTATGGGGAGAGAGCGGGGCAGTGGGAATAGTTTGGGATTGATACAGGGCTATGGGGGGAGAGCGGGGCAGTGGGATTAGTTTGGGATTGATACCGGGCTATGGGGGGAGAGCGGGGCAGTGGGATTAGTTTGGGATTGATACAGGGCTATGGGGAGAGAGTGGGGCATTGGGATTAGTTTGGGACTGATACAGGGCTATGGGGAGAGAGCGGGGCAGTGGGATTAATTTGGGATTGATACAGGGCTTTGGGGAGAGAGCGAGGCATTGGGATTAGTTTGGGATTGGTACAGGGCTATGGGCGGAGAGCGGGCAGTGAGATTAGTTTGGGATTGATACAGCGCTATGGGGGAAAAGCAGGGCCGTGGGATTAGTTTGGGACTGATACAGGGCTATGGGCAGAGAGTGGGGCAGTGGGATTAGTTTGGGATTGATACAGGGCTATGGGGAGAGAGCGGGGCAGTGGGAATATTTTGGGATTGATACAGGGCTATGGGGAGAGAGCAGGGTTGTGGGATTCGTTTGGCATTGATACAGGGCTATGGGGAGAAAGCGGGGCAGTGGGATTAGATTGGGACTGATACAGGGCTATGGGGAGAGAGCGGGGCAGTGTGATTAGTTTGGGATTGATACAGGGCTATGGGGAGAGAGCGGGGCTGTGGGATTAGTTTGGGATTGATACCGGGCTATGGGGAGAGAGCGGGGCAGTGGGATTAGTTTTGGATTAATACAGGGCTATGTTGAGAGAGTGGGGCAGTGGGAATAGTTTGGGATTGATACAGGGCTGTGGGGAGAGAGCGGGGCAGTGGGATTAGTTTGGGATTGATACAGGGCGATGGGGAGAGAGTGGGGCAGTGCGATTAGTTTGGGATTGATACCGGGCTATGGGGAGAGAGCAGGGCAGTGGGATTAGTTTGGAATTGATACAGGGCTATCGGGAGAGAGCAGGTCAGTGGGATTAGTTTGGGATTGATACAGGGCTATGGGGAGAGAGTGGGGCAGTGGGATTGGTTTGGAATTGATACAGGGCTATGTGGAGAGAGCGGGGCAGTGGAAATAGTTTGGGATTGATACAGGGTTATGGGGAGAGAGCGGAGTAGTGGGAATAGTTTGGGATTGATACAGGGTTATGGGGAGAGAGCAGGGCAGTGGGATTAGTTTGGGATTGATAACAGGGCTATGGGGAGAGAGCGGGGTAGTGGGAATAGTTTGGCATTGATAACAGGGCTATGGGGAGAGAGCGGGGTAGTGGGAATAGTTTGGGATTGATACAGGGTTATGGGGAGAGAGCAGGGCAGTGGGATTAGTTTGGGATTGATGCAGGGCTATGGGGAGAGAGCGGGGCAGTGGGATTAGTTTGGGATTGATACAGGGCTATGGGGAGAGAGCATGGCAGTGGGATTAGTTTGGGATTGATACAGGGCTATGGGGGAAAAGCAGGGCCGTGGGATTAGTTTGGGATTGATACAGGGCTATGGGGAGAGAGCGGGGCAGTGGGATTAGTTTGGGATTGATACAGGACTATGGGGAGAGAGCAGGGCAGTGGGATTAGTTTGGGATTGATACAGGGCTATGGGGAGAGAGTGGGGCAGTGGGATTAGTTTGAGATTGATACAGGGCTATGGGGAGAGAGCGGGGCAGTGGGAATATTTTGGGATTGATACAGGGCCATGGGGAGACAGCAGGGTTGTGGGATTAGTTTGGCATTGATACAGGGCTATGGGGAGAGTGCGGGGCAGTGGGATTAGTTTGGCATTGATACAGGGCTATGGGGAGAGAGCAGGGCAGTGGGATTAGTTTGGGACTGATACAGGGCTATGGGGAGAGAGCGGGGCAGTGGGATTAGTTTGGAATTGATCCAGGGCTATGGGGAGAGAGCGGGGCAGTGGGATTAGTTTGGGATTGATACAGGGCTATGGGGAGAGAGCCGGGCTAGTTTGAGGACTGATACATGGCTATGGGGAGAGAGCGGAACAGTGGGACTAGCTTGGGATTGATACAGGGCTATGAGGGAAAAGCATGGCCGTGGGATTAGTTTGGGATTGATAAAGGGCTATGGGGAGAGAGCGGGGCAGTGGCATTAGTTTGGGATTGATACAGGGTTATCGGGAGAGAGTGGGTCAGTGGGATTAATTTGGGATTGATACAGGGCTATGGGGAGAGAGTGGAGCAGTGGGAATAGTTTGGGATTGATACAGGGCTATGGGGAGAGAGCGGGGCAGTGGGATTAGTTTGGGATTGATACAGGGCTATGGGGAGAGAGCGGGGCAGTGGGATTAGTTTAGGATTGATACAGGGCTATGGGGAGAGAGTGGAGCAGTGGGATTAGTTTGGGATTGATACAGGGCTATGGGGAGAGAGCAGGGCAGTGGGATTAGTTTGGGATTGGTACAGGGCTATGGGGAGAGAGCGGGGCAGTGGGATTATTTTGGGATTGATACAGGACTATGGGGAGAGAGCGGGGCAGTGGGTTTATTTTGGGATTGATACAGGGCCATGGGGAGAGAGCGGGGCAGTGGGATTAGTTTGGGATTGATACAGGGCTATGGGGAGAGAGCGGGGCAGTGGGATTAGTTTGGGATGTAACGGGCACAGATAGTATGGGTGGAATGCCATGAATTATGTGTGTCTGGGCTGAGCTGTTGTGAACTCTCGCTCTTGCTGACAGGGCTCGGAGTTGGCGGGCTGGGCCCACGGCCGTTGGACTCACCAGGGCTACGATCTCAATCATAACTTCGCCGACCTCAACTCCATCCTGTGGGAGGCCCAGGATAAATATCAAGATCCCAGTCTGATCCGGAATCATTTCATCCCCATTCCAGCCTATTACAAATGGCCCAATGCCACGGTGAGGAAAGACTGGTCGCCCCTGGCAACCGGGAGATTCGAGGGCAGAATCCTGGGGAGGAGGTGTGGGGGGGTGGGTATGGGTTGGTGAGAGGGGGTGTGTGGGGGGGGTGAGGGGAGGGGGGAATGTGTCGGGGGGGTGAGGTGTGGGGGGGTGAGGTGTGGGTGAGGGGAGGGGGATGTGTGGGGGGGTTGAAAGGGAGGGAGGGGGATGTGTGGGGGGGTGTGAGGTGGGGAGGGGGGTGTGGGTGGGGGGTGAAAGGGAGTGAGGGGGGGTGTGGGTGGGGGGTGAAAGGGAGTGAGGGAGGGGTGGGGAGGGGGGGTGTGGGTGGGGGGTGAAAGGGAGTGAGGGGGGTGGGGAGGGGGGTGGTGTGTGGGTGGGGGGTGAAAGGGAGTGAGGGTGTGTGTGTGGGGGGGGTGTGAGGGGGGGTGTGGGTGGGGAGGGGGGTTGTGGGTGGGGGGTGAAAGGGAGTGAGGGTGTGTGTGTGGGGGGGGTTGTGAGGCGGGGTGTGGGTGGGGGGTGAAAGGGAGTGAGGGGGTGTGTGTGGGGGGGGTTGTGAGGCGGGGTGTGGGTGGGGGGTGAAAGGGAGTGAGGGGGTGTGTGTGGGTGGGGGGGGTGTGAGTGATGGGGTTGGGAGTGGAGTTCAGGCCATGACTCCTGTTTGTCTGGATCTGCCTCTACACAGGTTGCCTCGGAAACGTGGGCAGTGATAAACTGGATGAGGAAGATCCCGTTTGTGTTGAGTGCGAACCTGCATGGAGGAGACATGGTGGTCTGCTACCCCTTCGACATGGCGCGATCTCCCTGGCTGGGCCACGAGCCGACACCCACCGCTGATGACGAGGTTTTCCGCTGGCTCTCCTTCGTGTACGCCTCGAGTCACAGAGCCATGGCGCAATACGAGCGGCGCGTGTGTCACGGGGACAACTTCATGCAGCACAGGAACATCATCAACGGAGCAAACTGGCACACGGTGCCTGGCAGTGAGTGCCCTCAGTGATCATCCAAATTCAGTACCCTGTCCCTGCTTTCTCCCCATACTCCTTGATCCCTTTAGCCTTAAGAAATATATCCAACTCCTTCTTGAATATCTATATATATAAATGGATCGTTCTGTCTGTCTATCTGTCTGTCCTTCTGTCTGTCCTCACGTGTGCGTCTGTCCGGCTATGCACTCGAAAGTTACAGAGCGTACCTACGCGTGTGTTACGTCCAAGGAAAGCTCACCGTTTCAAAACGATTGTAAGCGTATTTATGTTTCGGCCGGACAAAAATTGCGCCCGCGGTATCTGAAAAACGGTCAAAATTCCACTCATTAGCATCTCATTATCCGCTCATTAGCGACAGAGTGACTTCGAGGTCGACCAATCGTACGCCGGGTTCCTGGCGCGTGCGGGCGGGTTCTCCTACAGCCGAGTGACGGGACGATTGACCAATCCTACGCTTCGGTGACCTGACGGTCGACCAATCGGTGCGTGTGTGGGCGGGCCTTATCGTTCTGAACCGAGGTGAGTAGCCGCCATCTTGCTTCCATTCTTTTTCCCGCTTTCTGCGTCTTTCTTTTCAAATATACATTTCCAGCAAAAAAAATTGCTTTTATTAAATTGTTTTTAAAAAAACTTCATTCATTTGTAAATATTTTCTCTTACCTGAACATTCTTTTTCCTACCTTACCCCGTTTTTGTAAGGCCTCAGAACCTAGGCTCAAAGCCTGGGACTCTCCTGCCCAGCCACGCCCGAGCTAGGTAATTGTTCCACGGCTTCTGCTAAGCTCCCCACCCCCCCCCCACAACGCGGTGTCACGTTACCCGGGGCAACGGCGTCAGCCACGAGGGTCACAGGACATACAGGGTGCAGGAGCAGCTGAGACGCGGCGTCTCTCTCTGTTCCCTGCTCGGCTCGGGCGGGGGGGGGGCGGGGCTCTCGGGAGTGCGGATCTCGGGCGGGCCTTAGAGAGCGGCAAGAGTTACCCCGGCAACCGGGCCCGCCGGCCGTCTCTCACAGCCGCAATCGGCTTGGAGAGCGAGAAGGGTTACCCCGGCAACCGGGCCCGCCGGCCGTCTCTCACAGCCGCAATCGGCTTGGAGAGCGAGAAGGGTTACCCTGGCAACCGGGCCCGCCGGCCGTCTCTCTCAGCCGCAATCGGCGCTCTTCAAGCCAGCTCGGGAGGGCGGGGCCATGTCAGTGCGTGGGGGGGCACGAAGCTCCGTGGAGCCATCGCCGGCGCTGGGCTCGGGTGCTTTGTGGCCTGCGGCCGAACAGCGGCTGCGGACCTCGAGCTGACCGTGGCGCTGGACTCAGCTGGGCCATGTCTTTGCGGGTGTTCGCCTCGGCCAACGGCATCAGGGTGACGGCCGAGGGAACGCGTTCATCCAGGTGCCGAGGCCCGGGCCCCGGGGCGGAAAGAGGGATTGGAGCGGGGGATGAGGGCTCGGGCAGAGGAGAGGGAGAGGGGGGAGAGAGAGGGAGGAAGGGGGTAGGGAGGTGGTGAGAGGGAGGAGGAGGGGGTAGGGAGGTGGTGAGAGGGAGGGGGTAGGGAGGTGGTGAGAGGGAGGAGGAGGGGGAGAGGGAGGAGGAGGGGGAGAGGGAGGAGGAGGGGGAGAGGGAGGAGGAGGGGGAGAGGGTGGAGGAGGGGGAGAGGGAGGAGGAGGGGGAGAGGGAGGGGGAGAGGGAGGAGGAGGGGGAGAGGGAGGAGGAGGGGGAGAGGGAGGAGAGGAGGGGAGAGAGAGAGGGTGGGGGGAGGGGAGAGAGAGAGGGTGGGGGAGGGGAGAGAGAGGGTGGGGGGAGGGGAGAGAGAGAGGGTGGGGGGAGGGGAGAGAGAGAGAGGGTGGGGGAGGGGAGAGAGAGAGGGTGGGGGAGGGGAGAGAGGGTGGGGGGAGGGGAGAGAGAGGGTGGGGGGAGGGGAGAGAGAGAGAGAGGGTGGGGGGAGGGGAGAGAGAGAGGGTGGGGGAGGGGAGAGAGAGAGGGTGGGGGGAGGGGAGAGAGAGAGGGTGGGGGGAGGGAAAGACTGAAGGGGTGGGACAGGGAGGGAAAGAGTGAGGGGGTGGGACAGGGAGGGAGAGCTTACCTTCTTCCTTCCTTCGCAGGGGTCCATCGGGCCACCTTCCCCCCCCCCCCGTCGTCGCTCTCTCTCTTCCCCCCAGTCGCTCTCTCTCTTCCCCCCCAGTCTCTCTCTCTCTTCCCCCCCAGCCGCTCTCTCTCTTTCCCCCCCCCCAGTCGCTCTCTCTCTTCCCCCCCAGTCGCTCTCAGTCGCTCTCTCTCTTCCCCCCCCAGTCGCTCTCTCTCTTCCCCCCCCAGTCGCTCTCTCTTCCCCCCCAGTCGCTCTCTCTTCCCCCCCAGTCGCTCTCTCTTCCCCCCAGTCGCTCTCTCTTCCCCCCCAGTCGCTCTCTCTTCCCCCCAGTCGCTCTCTCTTCCCCCCCAGTCGCTCTCTCTCTTCCCCCCCAGACGCTCTCTTCCCCCCCAGACGCTCTCTCTCTTCCCCCCCCAGACGCGCGCTCTCTTCCCCCCCAGTCGCTCTCTCTCTTCCCCCCCAGTCGCTCTCTCTCTTCCCCCCCCAGTCGCTCTCTCTCTTTCCCCCCCAGTCGCTCTCTCTCTTCCCCCCCAGTCGCTCTCTCTCTTCCCCCCCCAGTCGCTCTCTCTCTTCCCCCCCAGTCGCTCTCTCTCTTCCCCCCCCAGTCGCTCTCTCTCTTCCCCCCCCAGTCGCTCTCTCTCTTCCCCCCCCCAGTCGCGCTCTCTCTTCCCCCCCCAGTCGCGCTCTCTCTTCCCCCCCCCAGTCGCTCTCTCT
The DNA here is from genome assembly GCF_052327205.1 of Somniosus microcephalus. Lineage (NCBI taxonomy): Eukaryota > Metazoa > Chordata > Chondrichthyes > Squaliformes > Somniosidae > Somniosus > Somniosus microcephalus. Next base: position 390,149,526 of record NC_140988.1, on the reverse strand, counting down.
CTTCCCCCCCCCAGTCGCTCTCTCTCTTTCCCCCCCAGTCGCTCTCTCTCTTTCCCCCCCCAGTCGCTCTCTCTCTTTCCCCCCCCAGTCGCTCTCTCTCTTCCCCCCCCAGTCGCTCTCTCTCTTCCCCCCCCCAGTCGCTCTCTCTCTTCCCCCCCCCAGTCGCTCTCTCTCTTCCCCCCCCCAGTCGCTCTCTCTCTTTCCCCCCCAGTCGCTCTCTCTCTCCCCCCCCCCAGTCGCTCTCTCTCTCCCCCCCCAGTCGCTCTCTCTCTTCCCCCCCAGTCGCTCTCTCTCTTCCCCCCCCCCGTCGCTCTCTCTCTTCCCCCCCCCCCAGTCGCTCGCTCTCTTCCCCTCCCCCAGTCGCGCTCTCTCTTCCCCCCAGTCGCTCGCTCTCTCTCTCTTCCAACAACAACATGCCCTCCAAAGACCCTCGGCACCGCCGGGCACTCCAGCTAGTATTTAATGTATTGGCGCTCAGTGATACAGTCCCCAGACACCCGTGAAGTGAGTGCCCTCAGTGATACAGCCCCCAGGGACCCACGCAGTGTGCGCGCTCAGTGATTCAGTCCCCCAGGCACCCACACAGTGAGTGCGCTCAGTGATACCCTCCCGAGACACCCGCGCAGTGAGTGCCCTCAGTGATACAGTCCCCCAGAAACCCGTGATGTGAGTGCCCTCAGTGATACAGACACCCGTGCAGTGAGTTCCCTCGGTGATACGGACCCCCAGGCTCCCGCGCAGTGAGTGCGCTCATGGTACAGTCCCCAGGCACCCGTGCAGTGAGTGCGCTCAGTGATACAGTCCCCCCAGGCACCCGTGCAGTCCGTGCCCTCGGTAATACAGTCCCCCAGACACCCGCGCAGTGCGTGCGCTCAGTGATACAGTCCCAAGGAACCCGCGCAGTGAGTGGCCTCAGTGATACAGTCCCCAGGCACCCGTGCAGTGAGTGTCCTCGGTAATACAGTCCCCCAGGCACCCGCGCAGTGAGTGCCCTCGGTGATACAGTCCCCAGACACCCATGCAGTGAGTGTCCTTGGTGATATAGTCCCCAGACACCCGTGCAGTGAGTGCCCTCAGTGATACAGTCCCCCAGACACCCGCGCAGTGAGTGCTGTCAATGATACATCCCCCAGGCACACATGCAGTGAGAGCCCTCAGTGATACAGTCCCCAGACACCCGTGCAGTGAGTGCCCTCAGTGATACAGTCCCCCAGACACCCGCGCAGTGAGTGCTCTCAATGATACATCCCCCAGGCACCCGCGCAGTGAGTGCGCTCAGTGATACAGTCCCCAGGCACCCGCGCAGTGAGTGCGCTCAGTGATACAGTCCCCAGGCACCCGCGCAGTGAGTGCGCTCAGTGATACAGTCCCCCAGGCACCAGCGCAGTGAGTGCGCTCAGTGATACAGTCCCCCCAGGCACCCGCGCAGTGAGTGCGCAAAGTGAAACAGTCCCCAGGCACCCGCGCAGTGAGTGCGCTCAGTGATACAGTCCCCCAGACACCCGCGCAGTGAGTGTGCTCAGTGAAACGGTCCCTAGGCACCCGCGCAGTGAGTGCCCTCGGTGATACCGTCCCCA